>NW_017732144.1:52951-70568 GCF_001890085.2 Hipposideros armiger | reverse complement strand
CCCCCAGTTCCCCAAAAAAAAAAAAAAAAAAAAGACAACAGTGTTTTTTGTATGATATTTGGCGGGGGGGAAAGTGGGGCAGAGGATTGAGGGAGGGGGGTTGTCACTTTGAGGGATAAAAAGTATAACTATTGCACTGTGTTGTACACCTGAAACTAATTGAAAAAAATTTGTATTTCACAATAAAAATAAAAAAGACAAGAGTGTTTTGGGGGACACACTGAAAGTTCCCGAGCCAAGACTATAACTATATCCTTCTTCTCTAGTATAGAGCAGTCTGAAACCTGTCAATTGTTTCTTTCATAAGCTAATATAAAATTTAATAATCAAAGTAATTGAGCTCTAGAATATAATTTAAAAGACAAATTCATGGAATCAAATAAATAGCTCATATAAAGACCTTGGTAAATATAAAGATTTCCTACATGTTAAATTTAACATTACAAATTGTCAATGAGAAAAAGATACACATGTCATAGTGAATATTTATCGAAAAATTACATCCTCATAATTAAGCTAAAATAAAATATGTATGGGTGAAATCATTCATTGTGCAGCAAAATTTAAAAATAGAAAAACTCAATGAATTTGATATTACAAGGACCTCTCAGTTCAGTCCTGAATAGGTTTTTTTTTTCCCCAAATGCAGCCTGAAGTTTATATTTATTTTCCTGTCCCTATGGAGTTTACTTGTAGCACTAACTGTGTCACAGTCTAGAAAGAGAATTTTATCACCACACAGATTCTGTATTTGCTTAATGAATTCTACAATATCTAATATACCACATCCTATAAACCAAACTTACATTTTTCTTTAGATTTCAAAAATCTGGACATAAAGTCAGCATATTCTTATACTCAACATTTAATGGTAAAATTTAAATTACCAAAAAATTTACCAAAAAATTACCAAAAATAAGTACAAAATGTAAGAAATTGTGAAAAAATAAAAAAAGAGAATTTGTGATTAGAAAGTACTCTAATTAGCAAACATATTTTAAGTTAAATTATAAATATTGTGATGAGATAAGTATTCTCATTTAGTGATGATAAGATGTAAAGATTAACAGGCTTTCCAAGAAGTCATTAGGAATATCTATCAAGAGCCTTTTAAAAATACATATGCCTTTAAAAAACAAGTCCAATCACCAAGAATCTAGCCAAAGAATATATGTAATCAGCAACATTTTCAAAGATAATTTTGTAAAAATGTGTATAACATTATTTAGTGGTAAAAATTAGAAGTAATCTACATAAAAATTAATGAAAAGTAATTATAGAAATTATAGTACATATATATGGTAGAATGTTATGCAGCCATTAAAACCATGTTTTGAAAGAATATTTCATGCAGGACAAAGTAGTCATGCTATATTGATTGAAAAATTAAAATGTTAAATTTCATTTTAGTATAATGCCATTTATGGGTGGAATTCTAGGTTATTTTTCTTTTTTACTTTTATTTGTATTTAAATTTTTTCTAAATTAAATATTAATTTTATTATCAAGAAAATAAATAGTAATTTTGTTTTCAATCATAATAAATTGCATTAGATTTTTCATTTCCTTTCAAGTCAAAATGTCTAAAGAGATTTGATTAGTAAAATTTGGATACTTTTCAAGTTATGTAAAAAATTTTACATCAATTACAAAACATATGCAATGAATTCCAGAAAGTAAACTCAAATCTTTACAACCAAATCATTTATACAAGCAACAGAAAAATTTATAGGTGCATACTGAAAAATATTACAAGAAAATGTCATTCTTATTTCTAAAATCCATTCTTCAAACAACAAATGTTTCTGGAACAGCTGGGTTTTTATTTTGAGACAAAAAAAATTATCTTTGACTCTCTTTACACCATATAGAAAAATCTTAAAACCTAACATCATGAAAACAGAAAAAAACTTTATAATTTTGGTCAAGGCAAAGAATTTTTAAATAGGACACCAAAAGAACAATCAAAGAAAAAATTGTTATATTGGACTTAATCAAAATTAAAAACCTCTCCTCTTTGAAAGATACCATTTAAAAAAATTTTAAAAACAAGCCATAAACAAACCATTATAAAATAGGCAAAAACAAACAAACAAAAAAACCCATAAATAAATTAAAAAATAGCCAAAATTTTGACATACATTACATAAAGGAAGAGAATATTGTCCAAAAAGCATGAAAAGATGTTCAATATTAGTAGTTATCAAGACATGCAAATTAAAACCACAATGAGATATCATTACAAACTCACTAAAATGGCTAAAATTAAAAACGCTGGCTATGACGTGTTGGCCAGGATGTGGAGTAACTAGATATCTCCTACTTTGCTGATGGGAATAGCAAATAGTCTAACAACTTGGAAAAACAGACTGGCAGTATCTTATGAAATGAAAATACACTCAGCATTTGACTTAACACTACCACTCCTTGATAGTCACTCAAGAGTTGTGAAAACATATATCCACACAAAGATGTATATACAAATATAGCAGCTTTATTCACAACAGCCATGGATAGAACAGCCATGTCCATCAACAGGCTGAAAAGATAAACATACACATATAATAGAAAACTTCTCAGCAGATGAATCAATGATACACTCAACATCATGAATCTCAAAGCCCTCATGGTGATTAAAAGTAGCTGCACACACAAGAGTTCATAGTGTACATTTCCATTCATCAGGTTTTCTGTAACAGGCAAAACTAATCAATAGTCACAAAAACCAGATCAGTGGTTGTCTGGGGCTAGAGTGGAGGAACTGACTCCATAGAGGTATAAGGGAACATTTCAGGGGGGGATCATCATTGTGAGGTGGGATTCATTTGTCAGAACTCATCAAACTTTACACTTAAGTTGGAGCATTACAATATCACATTACAACATCATACCTCAATAAAATTTATTTTAAAATAACACTTTTTTTATTAAAGTTTATTGGGGTAACAATTGTTAGTAAAGTTACATAGGTTTCAGGTGTACAATTCTGTAATACATCATCTATGTATCACATTGTGTGTTCACCGCCCAGAATCAGTTCTCCTTCCATCATCAGCATATATTTGATTCCATTTACCCTCACCTACCACTCCCCTCCCCTATGCTAAGAGAAATAAGTCAGACAGAAAAAGTCAAGAGCCATATGATTTCACTGCTACACTGTGTGATATAAAACTGAAAGCAACAAAGGAAAATACTGTCTCTTAACCAGCTACTACCTTCAATCATCCCCAAAGCTATACTTTCACACAGCCTTACTTATTGACTATGGAACCTATTCTAAAATTGCATCATCTTATTCTTGGTAATTTTCTGTTTTGAGTTTTCATTTTTAAAACTTTCCAATATTATTTTCATATATTCATTTTCCATAATCTCCATTTTCCCTTCTTCTTTATACTGATGAACTAAATAGGCCACATACCTACATCCTTTTCAAAACCCCTCAATCTAACTTTAATAAATGTTTCTGCGTGTCCTCTATGTATTGATTCATTCCACAAATCCCATATGATATGGCTGCTCCAACTAGAGCTCGCTTGAATGATAGCACTACCACAGTGATCTTATATGCCTCTGCATCACATAGACAGTGTACAAATGCAACACAGGGAAGATTCTGAAGGAGAAAAGATAGTGCTTGTCTATATACTTGCCAATTTGGGCTGTAAATCAAATTATATGGGCCATACAAATTGGTAGTCACGGGGATGTGAAATACAGTATGGAGAATATAAAAACAATGTTGTGGGCCGGCCGAGTGGCGCGATGGTTAAGAACTGGCTTGGGACACCAGAGGGCTCCGGTTCAGATCCCACATATGAGGGCCAGTGACACTGCCCTCTACAGCTAAGATGCTGAACAACAGCTCAGGAGCTGGGCTGCCGAGAGTCGCCGTCGACGGCGCAGGCTGCAGCCCCTGTGGCAGTGGGTTGCCTTGGGCTACCGTGTGTAGCCAGCAGCCAGCGTGAGCGGCCAGCAGCCGCAGTGAACGGCCATCCAGAAGCCGCGACTGATCTGCCTCGCCCGGGAAGAGCGCAATGATGGTGCCAACTTGGGCCAGTGAAGCAACGTCCTCCACAACTAGACTGAAGAACAAAACGACAGCAACTTGTCTGTTCCCCTTCCCCCAATTCCCCAGCACTGTTCCCATCCCTCCAATTCCCCAGTAAAAATCTTTAAAAACAAAACAAAACAACAAAAAAACAATGTTGTATAGATTCTGTAGGGTGCCAGATGGGTACTGGACTTCTCAGGGGGATTACTCCATAGATTGTGTAGATGCCTGGTCATTGTGCTGCACACCTGAAGCTGATATAGAATAATATTGAAGGTCAGGTATAATTATATATTATATAGTCAATGATATAGTAATAGCTATATACAATGTCAGAGGAGCAGCAGACTAGGAGGGGTGTTATCACTTCGCAAGAGGTATAAATGTCTAATCATTGTGTTGTTTTATATACCTAAAACCATTAAAACATAAAAATTAAAAAAAATTATATGGGCCAATAAAGGATAAAAGAAAAAGTTTCAATTATGTGTGTAAATAACATCAACACCAATAAAAACTTTTGCCATGATAATTATTTCAAGTTTCTTAATCATCAGCCCAAACTGGATACTCAATAATCATGAGAACATTCACAAAATGCCACACATTCATTTTTCATTCATTCAACAATTGGTAGTTGAGCACCTAGTATGAGGCATGCATGGTTTTAGGTGTTGAGGACAAAAGTGGACAAAACTGATAAAAATTCTACCTTAGCCAGTTTTCTCCACTGCAACAGTGCACCTTAGTGATAATGATTTCCAAAGGTTAGAAATCCAATTTGTCCTCCCTATTTTATAAGTGGGCTATTTGGTAAATAGTTTTATGCCCAACTCTCTACTCAATCAACTCTAGTCTTCATGGAATTGAAAATTAGATCATGCCCCCAAAAGACAGATATGGTTTTACTGAATTTTTTCTCCTTATTTAATATATTGTCTCTCTGACATTTCATTCATATCATTCTGTATTCCTTTCTCCCCTTCTAAACATGAAAACAGGAACATGTCTTCTTTATCTTTATATCCTCAGTTCTGACACAGATCAAGCACTCAAATATTTGCTCATGAATTGTCTCAGCTTATTTAAAACTAATTAAAATTCTGAGTATGTACTTACTTTTTTAAACAACATCTAAACTCGGTTTTACAAAGGGGAAAACTTTCTTGTCCCTACCAATTAATTTGTCTTGGAAATCAATTTAAATGATTTAATATTCCATTTAGTTACCATCTAATTCAAGTGGTTTTAATTAATAAATCAAACTTTAATGTCTGAGTCTTTATTTAAATAAAGATAAAAATATCTTAGTGCAATTGCCTTGCATGTATAATAAGCAGCATTGCATTCTCCTTCTAAATTGCAGCTGATCGTCAAGAGATCTTTCCTTTTCCAGAAACCTTCACTGGTTCCCCATTTCCTAGAGAACAAAGTTAAACCTTCCTTTCCTTAGCACTCAGAATCCTTTAAAAACTGTCTTTATCCTAACTTTCAACCTAAAAATCTAGAAATCCCTTTTATATCTGATCCTGCTCCAATCAACCAACTCACTGAACTCTCATATCCTTATTTTGGAAAAGGCAATAGCTTTCTCTTTCCTTTTGATATCTACTTCCTCCCAATTTTCCATATAATTCATATACAAGACCTTTCACAATAGTTTATTTGAGATCTCTTGTATAGCAGCCACAACTTCCTGTTTCATAATGTGTTTTTTTATGTATACACCAGGCATGTATACACCAGACCTCTACTGGACTGTATGATTCTTGAAGATATATGTTGTATTTGATTAAACTCTGTATATTTCATAATACCTACCCCAGTACTTTTATTTAATAAATGGATGAAAAAATCATATCAATTGTTCTTATTAAGCTTTGAAAAATGCAATGCTACTACTATTCACAACTTTTAACTATTCTAAGACTTTAGGGGCTTGGCCCCAAAGGAACCTGCTGAGAAAAACCTAAATCAATTAGTATGCTGTAGAGACTCAATAAATGCAAAATTACTAAGGTCTGAAATAAGGGATGGTGAGACTATAGCGTACGTTCCTCCTAAGTTATATTAAATAAGACATGCTTTACACAAGGTCAGTTATCCAGAAATATCCTTCTTTGTTATCCAGGAATATCCCTATTTGTGTAAATATTTCATAAATAATATATAAATGTTATCATTACTCTGCCTAAAGGGAGTCTAGGCACACTTGAGCCAGTTCAAAGTCTGGGCTCAAAAGTCTGACAAACCAGACTATGAGTCCTTTCATCCCTGTGCCAGTTTTGTGACCTTGAAAATTTTAATTAACCTTTCTAGGTCTCAGTTTCTCATACGTAAATGAGGATAATAATAGTACCTACCTTCCATGCTACTTCGAGAATTAATCAAAATTATGTATATTAAGAACCTAACACAGTAAACCCAATAATTGTTCATTATTACAATATTTTTTTATTTCTCACATTGATATACTTTTGTGGACTGGCAGAGAGATCAGAGTGAATTATGAATAATAGTATGAAAGGACAAAGCAAATATCAAAGGTCAAAATTTTATAAGGCCTGCTAATATTTGAACACTATTTATAGACTTCATTGAAAATTATATGGGAAATATATCCCCTTAATCCAAGTTGACTGGGTTTATATGTCCCACTTTTTATATGACTATGAATTTTACCATCTGAAAATTTCAGCAGTCATCATCATTTATTCAGGGCAATTTCAATACTGACAATGCATTTTAATCAATCAATCACACTCTTCTACCTCCTTGCCTCCAAAAGGTAAAGCCATATTAAAAAAAAAAATCAAGGAAAATCTGGTATTAGTTTTAACAGTGTGATTCACCAGTTTTCAGTTTCCTATCATACCTGCACACTGGAATTTTCTCCAAAATTAATCAAACAAAACAACAAACATTCACTGTTTAATAAATGAGTCCATTGCTAGTTGTTAATCTTATGAGGAGATAATTTAGAAAGAAACAAAAGAAAAGGCTGACGCAATAGCCCATCATCAAAAATCCAAGAGAGCAAGGCTACTTGTGTCCCCAGATTTATGAGAAGGGGCCACTTAGTTTCCCAGACAAGACCAAGGGAAAGATGGAGGTATGGAATTGAGGTTACCAGTTAGGAATTCCACTCATTTTCTTGATTTCCCCCAATTCAGAGCAGCAGTGGGAGAGTCTTGAGGGACACAAATGAATAAGGGTAACTTTGTAGGAGCTTAAATGCCAGATAAGGTAATACTGTTTTATAATAAATTTGCAACTCAAAGCGTCCCTAGGAAACACTTTCCTGGCTGGAGTTTATATATCCATTCACCAGGGAGATCTGGTAGGGCCTAGGGTGTCTCTGAGAGTGAAGACAAAACCCTCAGTTTAAGTTTTCAGGATATGCCCCCCCATATTCTGAATAAAAGCATGATAAATAAAATTCCACTGCAAACCGCATTTATTGATGACCAAGTCCTTTACTGAACTTACAGTATAATAACCAAACTCTACTCTATTGGTTGTTAAAATTCTGGCACTACTCCTTAACCTCACCATGAAATAACAGAAGATATACCAATTGTTCTCTCTATTCTCAATTCCTGGCACAGAGCTGCTATAACTCTTGAAATTTCCTAAGTGATAAGAGCACTAGGAGCATCTTTTGTTCTAATATTTGGTCTTTGACTTTGGTTCCTGACACAGAGCTCCTAAATCCCTAAGAATTCTGTGGGTGACAAAAGTGTCTTTTGTTTGAATGTGGCAACTCTTAGCAGGCTCCTGGATGGTGGCTGGTCACCAGAAAGACCAAGCCATGACTAGAAGCTTGAAACTTTCACCCCCACCCTGAAGCTCCAGGAAGTGGAAGGGGCCGGAGATCGAGCTAATGATCAATCATGTCTATGTAATAAAACCTCCATAAAAATTCCAAAAGTATGGGGTTCAGAGAGCTTCTGGGTTGATTAATGCATTTACATGACAAGAGGGTGGCACACCCCAACTTCTTGGGACAGAAGCTCCTCCATTTAGGACCCTTTGAACCTCACCCTGTGTAGTACTTCATCTGACTGTTCACCCATATTGTTAACTATATCCTTTATAATAAACTGGCAAACATAAGTTTTCCAAATTCTGTGAACATTCAAGCAAACATTATCAAACACACAGAGTAGGTCACGGGAACCACGATTTACAAGGGGTCAGTCAGAAGTACAGGTGAAACCCTGGTACTTGCAACTGGTGCCTAGGGTGAGGGCAGTCTTCCCGGACTGAGTCCTTAACTCATAGGATCTGATGTGAACTCCAGGTAAATGGTGTCAGAATTGTAGGACACTCAGCTGATGTCTCAGAGCTTTGATGTAGGAAAAACCCACATGTCTGGTGTTAGACGCGTTTGTGTGTATGAGTAAAGGAGAAACACAGAATTGCTTTCCCATTCATTCACTCTGCCTCTGTTTCCTCACATGTAAAAGAAGAAGAATGTCCCCTTCACAGATTTTTCAGGGAGGAAAATTTATTGAGTTAACATTTGTAAACAATTAGTTCACAGCTTATAATTACGGTTATTATCATTATTGGGCAATGCACTTATCTTCATTTACATAGAAGCAGCAATTTTTTTCTTAGGTATTTTCCCTTTTTCAAGGTGAGGGGCGAAGAAAATTTCATTTCGTTTCCCAAATATGTGTAATATGTTCAAGATTCAGGATCAGGTAGAGAAAGGTAGGATCCTTCCCTTCTTAAATATCATAAACTTATATGCATTCCGTCCTCTGTGAGGATGAGCAGGCCCTTTTGTTGTTTCTAAGCAGACCTCTTCCCAGCATGTCACTTGTATGTCATCTCTTCTCATATCAGACTACACATTATCTTTGGACTGGCCAAAAGCTAAATACTAAAAGAGTTCACTTCCCATAGCTTTATTGTAAAATATAATAATAAAAAAATTTTTTTAAACCCTAGAAACATATAGTGCTTCATTTGGAGACCAGCATATATATTTTTTTAATTAAAGTTTATTGAGGTGACAATGATTAGTAAAATTATATAGGTTTCAAGTGTACAATTCTATAATACATCATCTATATACCACCTTGTGTGTTCACCACCCAGAATTCACTTCTCCTTCCATCACCAGCATAATTTTTTAAAAAACCATGACTCATTCATTTCAGTTTATGGATGGTAATGGAGGCCCAGGGAGATTCATTTACTTGCCTGAGGCACAGGCCCTCAGTGGGGGAGCCAGGAATAGGCTCTGAAACCTGCCACACAGCCTCAAATGGCCCCACTGTGTGGCGGTGTCCTGCAGCAGCACTCATCTTTCTAAATCCTATTCTCTCAAATGTCTATTCCAACTCTTCCAACTTGGGAGTAGCAGCACTTAGCATTCCATAATAGATAGGAGTTAGAAATACCCTCCAGCGTATTATAGTTCTAGGTGGCCCCAGAGTGGCACAAAGGAGTTAACCTGCTCCTCTAACTAGGACTTACATTACCAAAAAGCAATTTTTAAAGAAATAGAAAAAGGAGTTCATGGGTCTGTTTCTAATATTAGAGAATGTCTCATGCTCCCATAAAGTCCTTGAAATAATCTTTTTTTTTACAGCATCATCAATAATCGAAAGATAAAATTATCATGCTGATTCAGTAACAAAGATTCCATTATATTACATACACTCCATTTAATAGAGAAGAATATAACCCATTTTAGATAAAAAGTGTTCATAAAAGTGATTGTTTTTAAGTTTGATATTTAGAGTTTAATAATGTGGCCAACTTCCTACAGAACAATTCCACTCAGTTGCCTAACAGGTGTCTCAAACTCAACAGGTCTAAAATAAACTCAGTGTCTACCCACCTATCATCTCCTCCTACACACTCTCCTCTTTCAGGAACTTGATTGAGTCAAATAATGCCCGGTAAGAAACCCAAGACTTGTCCTTGACACTTCCGTCTCCTACACCTGTCAGAGACAGTCAAACATCCAGCTCTCTTCCTCCCGTATCTCCAATACCTCCTTATTTTACCCACTCCTTTCATACCTCACTGCCACTTCTCTGCTTAAAGAGGCATCACTTCCTCCCATACAGAATTCAAGAAATGCTGTCACGGCTTCCTGCCCAGCCTCCCTGAATTCAATCCATTCTCATTGAATCCATAGTCATCTTTCCATAAGGCAAGTGTGAGCGTGTTTGCTCTGTCTTTTAAACCCATTTTGTGGCTTCCCAATTTTTAAATCCATTCAGTGGCTATTATTCATTCTTTTAGTTACCCATATTATATAATAGACACATCAAACCCACATATAAAAGCAAATCTAGGCCCCTAGTATTGACCCACATTCAGCAAAAATGTTTACATCCATCCCGTAGTCCTATCTCCCTCCACACATGACAATCAGGATCTTAAATCCCATATTCATAATTAGACTTGCTTGTTTTATATAAAGTCTTGTTGCATTGCTATATATTCCCAAAATGTATGTTTGTAAATGTTAGTCACTTTTAGCTTTTAAAACTGTACCATGTTGTATGTCATCTTTGAGGGACATAACTTTTATACTTAACCTACTATTATAACATCAATATTAATTCATACCAGTGCAAGTTGCTATACTTCATTCATTTTGACCCCTATATGCAAATCCCTTACGTTGATATATCACTATTCATTCATCAAGGCTTCTATTGATGGGCCTATGGATTGTTTTCTGCTTTTATTTTTATGAACAGTAGTGCTATGAAATATTTGTATAGGTGGAGACACTGTCTTGAGCGTTGAGTTCTGAACAAATGTTCAGATTTCAGAAATAATGCCAAACTAACTGCTGTCTGAAGTTATTACAAAAATGTGGAGATGCATCATCTCTAACAATTGGTATTTTCAGCCTTTTTAATTTTTGTCAAATGAATGGATATAAATATATAATTAGAGCCTCAGTCGGCATTTCCCTGATCACAACTGATGTTAAATATTTCTTCATAATTTCCTTTACTATGTGTGTTCTCTTTTCTAAGAAGTGTTTATTCACATCTGTTGTCATTTTTTCCTATTGAACTATTTGGGCTTTTCTTATTAATAATAGAAGCTATTGTTATACATTTGACAATAATCTTCAGTTGCATATTTATTAAAGATCTACAGTTTGTAATTTCTCTTTTTTCTTTCTTTAAGTTATATTAGAATGAACCAACTTTCTCGATTTTAATACAGTAAAATGTACCAATACTTTCTTTTATGTTCAAATTTTCCTCTGTAGTGTTTTAGAATTTTTCTTTAATTCAAGGCCTTACAGATGCCTAAATTTTTTTATTAAAGTTTATTGGGGTGACAATGTTTAGTAAAGTTACATAGGTTTCAAGCATACAACTCTGTAATACATCATCTGTATATCATATTGTGTGCTTGCTACAAGTTTTGATTTCTTTTTTGACATTAATACATCCAAAGTTTATCTTGGTTTGTGACATGAGATAGACATCCCATTTTATCTGTTTTCCACATGGATTACTGTTTTATTTTCAGCTCCATTTATTGAGCCCTTTCTTTCCCCCACTGATGTGCAGTGCTCCCTCTGTCATATACTGAATGTTCCAAACATGTGTGAGTCTACTAGGGTCTGTGTTCTGCTTCCTTGGGCAATCTGTCTACCCTTTGTGTCCATTTATGCTAACACTAGAGTCTTAATTACTCTAATTTTGTAAGACCTCTATAGTTTTCTCCTGCAGAAGTGTCCTGGGTATCCTGTAATTTTATCGTTTCATAAAAACGTTAGTATTTTCTTCTTTAACTAGCTATTTCCTACTTTAATGTTTTAGATTTCAGCTTAAATGCCACAGCCTCTGTGAAATTTTATTTAATACCCTAGATCCATTGTCCTCTACTCAGAGCATCCCTCTCCTCATTCTAATACCTGTTTACTTGTAATAATTTCTAAATTACATTCTTACAAAGACAGAGAGAGAGAGAGAGAGAGAGAGAGAGAGAGAGAGAGAGAGAGAGAGAGAGGTTTACTTTGTTATTGACTATAAGCTCATGACAGTAGTTACCTCAGTTTCCTTATCCAGATCTTACTACATAAGTCACTTAACAAATAAAATTTTTAAGAGTTACTTCCTCCTTTGAGATCTCACCCAGAATAACCCCTCCTCTTTGCCCCCTGCCATGGACCCCATTCACCCTGGACAGCAAAGCCTGGTGGGGCCTCATTCAAACCTTTCAGGCACATTCTCAACATTGAACAGATATTGATAAAGGATTACTGTGAGCCAATAGTCCATTGAGGGATTTGTGCACATGGTCTCATTTAATTCTTAAGCAACCCTGTGAAGCAGGAACTATTTGCCTCTAAGGCTCTCATTTTAAGTGAGAACATTAAGGTTTTGTTCAGGAATTTGCCAGAAGTCATACATCAAGTTCAGGGGGTCAGAGGCAAGAACCAGGTTGCTCAACAAAGCCTGGAATTTTAACTTTGTAGTCCCCTTGTTATACCAGCTGTGACTCAAGTGTCTTGATGCTTATGCTTAGGATTTGTTTTTCTTTGCCCATTACTGGGCTATTTTCCTTTCTTTTTTAATTGAGATACAATTGATGCATAACATCGTGTAACTTTAAGGTATACAATGTGTTGCTTTGATTGGCACTTAAGTAATTGATAATTCAATGAATAAATTAATGAACAGTTCTCAAAAATTAATTCAGATATATGCTAATATTAAGCATTAAAAGTTGTTTAAGATTTAAAACTAGAAGTGATCTTAGAAACCACTCAGTCAAAACCCTGTGTTTTAATAATGGACACAAAGGTCCAGAAAGATCAACTATTTTTTTTTTAAGTCAAAAGGCCTGTCTTTAGTATATTTAGAATACGAACATTTCAGTCAAGTGAATTTTGCACAGCATCATCTGCCTGTAAATAAAATATATTTTAAATACATGGCACAAATTCCTAAATGAAGTAATATTCTGACATAATAAGTAGAGATAGAAAATATAATTTAAACTCTAAAGTCTATTTTACTTATTCAAGGCAAACATTAATGTATAATATTAAGCAGGTCTTAAAAATAAAGACAATATAGTTTAATTTACAATTTAAGTCCAAGGACAAATTACTATTTTTGCCTTGCATCATTAAATTTTACATTTTTAGATTTAAGACTGAGCATCAAGGACTTAAATCAGTAAAACTGTACTATTTTTGTTACTTATAGAAAAAAAGGCTGTTGCAATTTTGCTGAATCAGATTATAACATTTTTGTGGGTGTGTGTGACCAATCTAGATGTCTCCATTCAACAAATGACAAATTGATCATTCCAAACTGATGTGATCCATCAAAACACATTTCCACTGTCAGCTAAGAAGCAGCTCAACTGATTCTAACAAAGAAGAGACGACTGATTTATTCTGGGATTTTAACCAAAGATCAGCAAATCTACCTCCATGTTCATTTATTAAAAGCTGATGGATTCATAATGTTCTTCTCTTTGAATAGTTACAGTATAAAGATATAAAAAATTCACACACACTACCTAAATGGGTCTCAGCTCAGTCACTTCCAAAGTATTTTTTCTATTCTTTGAACTAGTCAAAACTACAGTGAGAAAGTTTTGAAACTGGAATATAATCAGAATTTCTCAAATTGAGCAAGAGCATGATTGAAATCTAAAGCAAACTCAATATATCCAAAACAATCTTTTAACAAAAATTAATTTTTGGAAATGCTCTTCTGTTTCCCTAAATCCCATACAACCAGATAGTATCAATGAAATTCTGTTTAGTACCATATTTTGATTAATAAATAACTTAAAAAATATCTGTAACACTAAAAGCAGATTACATTCATTATATAAATGCAAATCTCAAGTCAGTAATTTAGAGTCACTCTTCCCAAAGGTACAAACCTTTCAACTGGGACTCAAAGTTGATCTTTTGTTATATTTATGAAGAAAGATTTTGTTAAACAAATAATTAATGTAAACTAGATTTCAAGAAAAAAAATGTTTAATTCAATGAGACTAAAACTAATTTTAAGCATTTTTAAGTAGTTTACAAGCACTCATTTACTAGGAATATTTCAAAAGTCTACTTACAGATCCAGAAGTCAACAAAAAGCATAGAGAAAATTATTTGGAATAACTAACTATAGGAAAGAAATCTCTATAACTTCACTTAATGAACCCCCATTTAAACATATTTGTTTCTTTAGAATTCACTCTTATCTAGTCATTGAAACTGGTCCCTAAAGAGGTAAATATTGAGTTAAAGTGACTTTATAATATACTTGAAATTATCTTTTGTCCTTAACATACAGCAGCAGTCTAATGGCCCACAGGCTGAATTTAGCCACCATCTGTTTCGTTTAAAAAAGTGTTTGTTTGTTTGTTTGCTGGTTGTATATTGGGTGGGTCTTTGGGGGAATCATGTGCAATTATATTTTGCTACACTGTCCCCCATCTGACTTTAGGAAGTTTTCCTCTGTACGTTATGTGCTTCGTCCCTAAGGGCTTTTGCTTCTGCAAGCTTCAGTTTAAAATCCTGTCCAATTTGAATATTCTCTAAATTATTTTTTCCATACAGTTACAACACGTAGGAATTTTAGAATTGGAAGGTACCTTAGAGGTTAGCTCACTCTTCTCCTTTCTTCCTACAACATACTGAAGCCAAGAAAAGCAGAGTAGCTTTCCCATGGATAAGTGTACATGAATAGTTCGGCCAAAATGCTCTTCTAACTCAAAAAGTTTAACCATGCCGTATGTTGAAGTTTCGAGTTTTGTCATGAGTCACCACCCTTCTCATCTGTTTAAAAGTAACATTTGCTTCATAAGCACTTACCCCTGAGGGCAGGTAGCAGGGATCTCTCCTTCTTGTCATCACACTTGTTGCATTCACTGAAGTACAGGAGTAGGAACACATCAACCAGAACCCACATCAGCGAAGTGGCTAGAACCACCTTGCAGTAAACAAACCTCCTCATGTCTTTCCTGGATTTCTAGTTAACACATAGATCGAAGACAGATGCTACTATAATAAATCCAAGCCACAGGGGTGAACTTCAAGAGAAGAGTAGAATGCATCCCACTGCATTAAAAAAGAAGAAGAAAAGAAGATCCCATTAACACAGAGTTTCTTTTGTGTAAAGGAGCTTTAACATGAAATACATGACTTACGTAATGTTCCCATATATATCAGCACTCGGCCTCCAATTCAGAATTAAAAGTGCAAACAAATGAAAATTGGAAGCAAGCCAGGTGGCTAAAATTTGAACCGCTACACCTAAATCTGCCAACTACTCTGCTGGACCCTTGACAATTATTTCTTCAAGTTGTACTGTCCTGTCGTAATGTCTGTACAGCACCAGGTTGCCAAATAGTGCAGCTCTGAATTTACCCTACTTCAGCACTTTCGAGGAGCCAATACTGCTGAAACAGAAATCATCCTGCGATACAATATATTACAGTGGCTAAGAGCTGGCCTTGGTCTATTCACTTTGGGAGCTTTTCTAAACCTCAGTTTTCCCATCTATAAAATGAGAATAACAGTGCCAAACCTAAAGATTTATTATGAGGACAAAGTATGATAATGCTTGTAAACCATCTTGGAGAACACAAGTTATTAATATTGAGCTATAGAAAAAAAATGTCAGATTCTCAAAAAAGGCAATTATACGAAATAAGTCATCAGTCGTTAAGCCTTGAAAACGCCATCTAGTCTGCACAGAAAGAGTTGTTTATTTTAGAATAGACAGCATACATTAAAAAATTATCAGAGAAGAAATAACATATTAGCATAAAGTGACATGGAAAAACCAGAGTAAAAATTCTAAAAGGCATAACAAAGACACGTGCACAATTGAAAGATATTCAAAGTAAGTATAGGACTAACACCGTATACATATTTGCTTTATTTACACTACACAGGAAAATAAGAAGCTGGTTAATTCATTGCTATCTGTACAGTAAATATATCAAACCAAAAATATTTCCATATCATTTGTTACATTTAAAATAACATCACCTGAAGTATAAATTTGTTGATGTGAATAACTAACATAGTTTTGACAGATATTTGGGGAGAACAGCTATTAAATACAAAGGTAATCAGAATATTTCATAAACATTTGTCTCAAAATAAAAACATCAAAGTACAATTTACTGAGGCAGAAGCTCTTTAAATTAATGGCAGCTGACTTTGCATTATTAAACAACACAAATGTTGTTGCCTTATTACAGCCTACCCAGACTGGTAACAAATTCAAAATTTACATAAAATGACAGTTTAAAAGTTATTATAAGAGTCTACTTTCTATATTTACATATAATTTACATTTATTCAGCATATTTTTTTAAAAAAAGAAAGAAGCAAATTGTGCAAATTTAAGAAATTTGGGGTTTGCTTGTTATTTTTCTTGATAAAAATGCTATGCTTATAATCTATTTAGTTTTGACTTCATGATCTATAAAAATTATAGCAAAACATTGGAACTCGGCCTCTAAACCTGATAATAAGAGAAAGATTCCCCTATGTATATTTCCTCTTACTTTGTGTATGCTTTACTGAATATGAAATGTGAAAGGGGGTATCAAATTTTCTGTCTTTCTCTGGTCCTAAAATGGAGTAAGTCTCTTTGGTTCATTGTACAAAAGAAGTTCCATGGACAAGTATTGTATATACAAGACTGATGGTTACCAAATGGCCATTCCCAGATTTAAAGGGAATACCTTATAGTAAAAGATCCTGTAATACAGGATCTATATATTACATAAAACATTATATTATAAAAATTGATAATAAAGACATGAACAGCACCATTCCTGGCATGTCATAAAATGAAAAGATTACTGGGGTAGGCACGATTTGCCTCTCTGCGCTTCATTTTCTTCACTTATAACGTATTTTCTACTCTAGTCACCTGACAAAATAGTGCGAGGCTTAAGCAGGATAAAGAATGAGGACATTTTTAAAAGAAAATATGAAGAATAATATTATAATAGGAAATCTGAAATCATGTAATATTAAATATTAAAATGTCTAAGAGTAGTCATTTCCTAAGAGACTAACAGTTAAGGTTATTGAAAATTTAATTTTAACTTTAGTTATAATTATAAGGGAAAATTATAACTTATTGCCTCTCCAAGCATTATTCAAATTATTCTAATTTCATAGCCTGCTAGATCTATACATCATAACATTAGCACTGAGAGAAGTGACACTTTAGTATTTTATGGGATATAATTAAGTTGCTGTTTAAATTTTTCTTTATTTATGAAATACTCTTTTCTTATACATTTTAAGTTTTTAATTCTGCCTCTAACTTGAAAATATTCTAAATGTTATCATGTACAAGGGTCTTATCTACCAGCATTTGTAAAAAAGTAATCTCATATATTGTGTTCCAATATTCTTCACATAAGAACAAAACGGGTTGAGCAGAAGGATGGTACAGTACACACAGTAACACTAATCAACATAAACACAGTTGGTGGCCCAGGTTTATTTAACAGAATCAGCATCTGTATTATGTTTTTATTCCAGTAAGCCCCTATTTATTTGCAAACACT
>NW_017732144.1:42826-47621 GCF_001890085.2 Hipposideros armiger | reverse complement strand
ATCTCTTCGCTGTTCTGCTTATTACTGACCAGTAGCTTTCCAACACATTTAAAATAAATTCCATACCCCCACCTTAGCCCATAATACCCACCCAAATCTGGATTTTGGCTGCCTTTCAGACTTGATCTTCTAACTCTCCTTCCTTGCCTCAACGTGCTCCAGATTGTTCATAGTTGAAATTTCCTCTTGAACACTGTTCCCCTAAATAACATAATGGCACACCCTTTACCCTTTATTCAGGCCTCTGCTCAAACATCCCCAGGGAGTTCTTTTCTGGACCAACTTATCTAAAATCATGTTCTTCCATTATCTATGCCATATATTTACGCAGTTTATTCAGAGTACATATCACTAGTACGTGGTAATTGACTTATTGTCCACTGCCCCCATGGAATTATATTATTCTCCATGCTCTCCTTGAGATACTACAAACTTTTTCTGGCACAAAATAAGTGATTGATAAACATTTTTTGAATAAATAATGTAAAAAGGACCAAGAAATAAAAGGTATGATAGAAATGTATAAAAGTTAAACAAGCACTAGCAATAATAATAATGAAAACTGGAAACACTGAACATTCATTTGGTTGAGCTGCGGGTGAATGGCCGCTCTAAACTGAATAAATGCAAAAGTTGTTCACTGACAGAGCTGCTTTCTCCCTCCATGCCCTCTGATGCTTCTGGTCCCCTCACACCTGAGCACAAGATACAAAGGTGATTAAGGGTAAGGTTGAGGTGTCCTTTGACCAGGTCATATGTACTTGTATGTATATGGTTCAGAAGTTAAGTGGGGAGAGGGGGAGTAGCTCTCCCCCATACTGCTCTGTTTGAGTATAGCTCTGTTTGGTACAGGCGCCCGAGTTGTCATCCTACATGGTCTCAGGTTACAGTGTTGTTGCTCTAATTCAATCAACCACATCTGGCCACACCACTGTAACCCATGAGACTAAAGTGGACCATGCCTTCTGATTTCCAGACCAGCCACAGTTTGACAGAGGTGTCTTTTGTCACAAAGGCCACTCAATGACAGTCAAGGTTTTAGACAGATTTTCCCCTCCATATATGCAAAGTTTTTGTGTTTGTTTGTTTAATTGAATGTTGGAATGACCTCCTTCAAAGCTGACTGTAAAAGCTATGTGACCAACCTTCTAATCACATCCTGGTCTACCACTTGAGCAAGGCAACTGGCTCACTGAATTTAGCCTTCCCCCAAAAGCGTTCATCTTCTCTTGGCCATCTACTGAGTGATGATCAGCATGAAATGGGTAGGGAATTACATAAAACTATTTTTAAAATATAGGATTCCACCCAATCCATTCCTGGACTTAGCACATTTTTCCTTCCTCTAACAGTGAGCCCAAGACAGCTGGTTGGTATTCCTCCAGGTGGCAGCTCAGCCAAAAGGGTCCCTAGAGTGTTCAAATGTACTTGGATCCAACTCAGATACTTGGATTCTCTTGTTGAACTGGCATGGTGCTAGACCATGAGGTTAATAAACTCTTGGTTATGTNCCACGTGGAGCATGACCAACTTTGCATAAACTACAGACAGGCACTTCTATGCAAAAATACAACCCCTTTTCTAATTGTTTCAAAAAATTTTTAGTACAGTTATTTCCCTCTTTAAAAATAATTCTCTACATAGGAAAACTTCAAGAGTTAGAAAACTATCAAGTGCCATCTTGCTAGTCAGATTGTCTTCCCTTTTCTTCCTGCCCACGAAACAGTGGTACCAGCCAAATATTCTATGAGGTATTACAAGATTTTGTTTGAAAATATACACCATGTTTCCTATCTTTATCATGATGGAATTCAAATATGAAAAAATAAAATCTAGCTAAAGCTTAGAAGTTTTGTAACTATGTTATTAAAACAAGAAAATTTTTGTTTTTAATTAGCAAGTTATCCCTTACTCAGGGAGTCTAGTTTAATTGCCATTAGACTCATTTCTATCTCGTCACATATTTTCTCTTGCAGAAAATTGCATAATAGGTGCAAATGTATTCAATCTATTTTATGAGGCTGTATTGAGGCTGCCAAAGGATCCTGGAAACTAGTGTATGAATAAGGCTGCCGGCAAGTGATCCCAGAAATTTCAGGCACCCAACACATTTTAAATGTTTTCAATAGCTGTGCAGGAGCTTTGGTGAACTGGTGATTGGACAATTTTTCAGAGTTTGCTTTATAGACTGAAAAATTTAGTGAGTAAGCACTGAAAAAATACCCTGGATTAGCTACTGGCCTTATGGACAGGAAGACTGCTCTTTGTATGAAGGAAGATCTAAAATGAAGGTGAACTAAAAGAAGATACCTACGGTCTGAATCAATGGGTCCACTGTAAAAACCACACCACAACTAAAAGATACACTAAGAGACAAAGAAGCAGACATAGATAACATTAAATAAATGCCTTATGTGGAAAAATGGTGGGATAGAAACAACAAAATGACCTCACTTGTATTTAAACTAAGAAAAATTTAAATATTCATAACATAAGATTTGAAGCAACCTAACTTAAGATCTAGAAATATATATTTCAGAGTTAAAATGCCATGATTTGAATCTGGGTTCCAATACTCACTAACTGTATGGCTTAATTCGAGTTACTTAAATGATATGATCCATGCCTCCTTTTTCCTGTTCACAAAATGTGAATAATAGTAGCTACCTTAAAAGGTTATGATAAGCATTGAGTTAATACATGTAAAGCTCTTATTACAGTGCCTTACAGTGCTATTATTAGTAGTAACAGTAATATTGTTATCATCATGAACATCATTGAAAGAACGAGAAGTCTCTGCACTAATCCTAGAAGCAGTGTACATTCAGTATGAGTGTATTCAGGGGGTCAGGGGACAAGATGAGCACCACAAACATATTTAATATTTACAAATATTTTTAATATTAAATCACAAATATATTTAATATTAAGTATATTTAATATTAATATTTGTGAGCATTATAAATATATTTTATATATAATCATCACAAGTATATTTAATGAAGTTTCTGATGGGGAATGATTTATCAGGATATTGCAATTGTCAAAACTCATTGAAATGTATATTTAAGACCTGTGCAATTTCATTCTGTGTAAACTATACCTCATTTTTCAAGGTAAAATTAAAATGTTTATGTATCTATTATATGATCTCTTGAATTCATCGACTTTTGATTAACTAAAAGAATCATAGTCACAACTGCATCATATAAGAGGGTTTTCTACTTAATACCTTTTGATCTCATCTACCATTGTTTTCCATGGCAGTGTCTTGAGTCTCCCAGCTGTTCCTTAAATAGACCAACCATTACCTTACCTCAGGGCATGTACATATGCTGGTTATTCTGCCCACTGATATGTCCGTGGCTCCCTACTCTTATTTCCTCCAAATATTACTTTTTTCCTGCTCAAAAGTCAAATCATGGAGAGCTTTCCTATCTATCTATACAAAATAACACATTCTGTATTTCCTTACCTCACTTTATTTTTCTTCTCTGTACCTATTACCCCCCACCCCACTACAGTAAAACCTTGGATTGCGAGTAACGTGGTTTGCAAGTGTTCCACAAGACAAGCAAACACTTCTAACACATTTTAATGTGGTAAACGAGCCATGTCTTGCAATACAAGTAGTTTGTTTCCAGGATGAATTAAGCTTGCAAACCAAGGTATTACTGTATATTAAAAAGTGAATTGGCTTTTTATTTGTGTATTATTTGTCCCTCTTTCTTAAGTAGTAAGCTATATGAGGACAGTTTCACGCCTGTTAACATATACCCGCTCTCACTCTAATATACAATGTATTTAAGTTTTAAAACTCCAGCACTGGTTGTTATGGGCTGAATTGTGTCCTCCTCCTCAATAAATAAAATAAAAAATTTACATATGAAGTCCTAACCCCCAGTATTTGGAGATAGGGCCCTTAAAGAGGCAATTAAGGTAAACTGGGGTTGTATGGGTGGGCCTTAATCCAATATGGCTGGTATCTTTATAAGAAGAGGTGATTAGGATGCACACAGAGGAAAGACCATTGAAAGACAGAGAAGGTGGCCATCCATATGCCACAGAGAGAGGCCTCAGAATGAAACCAGTTCTGCTGACACATTAATTTTGGAATTCTAAAGTCTGTGAGAAAATAAATTTCTGTTGTTTAAGCCACCCATTCTGTGATACCTTGTTAGGGCAGCCCTAGCAAATGAACACACGGGTCAAATCCAACTTCCCCTTACTCCACTCCTATATGGAAACAGATGAACACAGCTGGAAAGGAATCCCCCAAATATGCTGCCTGCTCTTGTTTTAAATCTATAAATTCACACTACAAGCGGACTTTCAGTGCTTCACAGCATGCTGCAACCCTTCCTGGTCAAATCAATCTCCATCCCTCAGAAAACTTTTGCATCTTGGTTAACTTCCTCATGCTGCCATCTGCATGCTTTCTCCTCTCAGCTCACCACACTTCTACATTTGTGTTTTCTGTGCCATTGAGTGGCCTCCCACTCCTGGTGACCCTATGAGTAAGTGATGTCCACAGTATCCTATCAATAGCCCTGCTCAGCTCCTGTAGACACATGCCTATGGCTTCCTTTATAGAGTCAATCCATCTCATATTTGATCTTCCTCTTTTCTTG
Source organism: Hipposideros armiger (assembly GCF_001890085.2). Classification (NCBI taxonomy): domain Eukaryota; kingdom Metazoa; phylum Chordata; class Mammalia; order Chiroptera; family Hipposideridae; genus Hipposideros; species Hipposideros armiger. The sequence continues at coordinate 42,990 of NW_017732144.1, read as the reverse complement.
CTGCCTTTTATTTTTCCCAGCATTACTGTGTTTTTCAAAGAATCCTGACTTTGTACTATGTGCTTCAAGTAGAACAACTTCAGTTATGTCTCCAGCAGTATTTCAGGCTTAATATGTGCTGGCACCCACTTTTTCATCTTCTACATTTAGCAAGAAGATTATAC
>NW_017732144.1:38116-40664 GCF_001890085.2 Hipposideros armiger | reverse complement strand
GGATGCATATTTGAGACAGAGAATATAGACAATTCTAAGAAACATTTAGCTGGGAGTATCTGTGTAGCTGAAAATGGACTTAGAACAAAGGGAGGATTTGTGTGCAGATATGCTTTTGTTTCTGAGGAGAAAGATACCTGGACGTGTTTAAGGCCAATGGGAAGAAATCAAGAGAGGGAGAAGATTGACGATACAGAAGAGGAACAAAAATATTCATTTGAGTTAGGGCTCTTAGAACATGTACAGGCAGAAGATTCAGAGCATGCATGAGGCATTGGCTTGCAGAGGAAGAAGCACTGGAAGGGAAGAATGAAGGGGTTTATAGGCAGTGGCAAATTAGCAGGAACCTCCTCTATTCCTATCTCACAGATGCTAATTTCTCTGTGCATCATCTGTTAAGAAGGAAGAAAGAAGAAAGGAAAAAAGGTTAGAAAATAGGACAGTAGAAAAGGTTTTATGGTGGAAATGGTGGAAAATAGAAGATACCTCTCTAGAAAAATACATAAAGGTTGCATCTCAGAATATGGAGGGCTCAGTTGAGCCTTTCCTCCCAGAGTCTCACCGTGTTTGCTAAGGGTATATCATCTCTGATGCCCAGGACGTCCACACACCTTCCTCTCTATTCCTTTTTGCCATCCATGAAAGGAGTTAACTCCAGGAGGTAGGTATTTTATTCTGTACTCAGATTATTTTAAGCATGTCTAAATCAATCATAATATTATGTAATTAAAATCACAATGCAATATATAGACGATGTATTATAGAACTGTACACTTAAACCTACATAATTTTACTAACCAATGTGACCCCAGTGAACTTAATAAAAATAAAAAACTCAATGAACTCTTAAACGGTTTGAATGTGCTGAAAATGATTTATTAATATAACATCCTCCTCTCCTAAAAATTAATGATGATACATCTTGCCAAACCTTTGCACTCATACCTGTAGATACAGCAAAGGAGGAAAATACAGAGAAGGAAGTAGAAACCCAAAGAACTTAGCTCTAAGCCAGCTGCATGTTACTAGAAAAAAAACNAAAGAATAAGATTCTGAGTTATGTGATATGTGTGCACATGCACATGAGAATATATGGGCACATGCACAGCTGTGGTGCAATATACGAAATAGAGATTAGAAGACACAAAGGTCTGTCAGAAGTTATTCACAAAGCAGAGTAAATAAGAAAGAAAAGGAGGGCAGAATCTCCTCTTAAAATAAAGCCTGACTTAAGTGTTCTGTTTCCAAATTTCTTTATTTTATTAGTCTCTAGTATGATAGAATCTGTACGGCTTTGGAAAAATATGTTTGTGTCATATTCTATTAAAACTCCACATTCTTTTCAAAAAGTGGTTAACTTTCCAAACCTGGAGTCTCACCCAAGATTCAGAAACTGTTCCATTTGTGGTCTTTCTTCCAAATAAATACCCTCTTAAAACAATTGGGACCAGTATTTAAAAGTGATCATTAAAACTAGGGAGATTACAAACTTCCAGTCACTTTACTGTTGCAGCCTACGCATGTGTTTCATCAAATCCAATTAATTTTATAGAAAGGAAATGACATAAATGAATTTTATATTCCATTTATATAAGAACATTTTAATATATTGAAGACATACCATCTCGGATCCCAAAACATTCTTCCCTTCCATATACTACTTTAGATGAAAACAGCATGCTAATTGAAGTACCTGACTATAGCAATTGTTGCTATAGAAAAAACATGATCTCCTATCAATAATATACTGTAATTTAAAAAAAATCATTATTGAGATAATGACAAAATTTTGTAGATTCAAAAATCAAGTCACCATGAGAAAGAAAACAAAAAGCTCCCTGTTAAAAGCAAGCATCCTAGTATTTGTTTTAGTTCAGAGACAAAAACAAAAAAACAAAAAACAGATGTAGTATACAGCTAATATAATCTATCCGGTTGTCTGTTTTAAATGTCCAATCTATTGATACTATTTTAAATGACGGTAATTATCATTTTCACTCAATAATTAAATAATATTATGTCTCTGAGTCACCAAAAGATGTATGTCCACTTATCACTTTGTGTCAGTCACTGCCAATTAAGTCAACTTATAGAAACAATTTCCTTTCAGTAGTATTCACAGAAATATGGGGAATATCATAGAGGGCTGGGGGATGGCGGGGGGCAGGGGAGAAGCTATTATCACCCTACTCGAATGTACCTCAATTGTTTGACTTCCTTTCTAGAAATGAAATCTTTATAGCTTACAATATAGCAGTGAGAATCCATGAGTTATTAATAGACACTTTTCTTATTACAGTTTATTTTTGAGTCAATATTCAAATTCTAAAAGCAAACAGTTCATACACTTTTTTTCCAAAGATTTTATAGTTTTATAGCTAAAACAGTAAATGTATAAAGCTTCAAGATCAATAACAACTGTTTAGTCCAAGGAAAAGCCCCACTATTTATGTGGCTGAATGGTTATAATATTTTCTTTTGATTTTCATAAGCATAATAAATACATTCTAACCACTGATTGACATCAGAACAAATCAGTAGGTGTGCA
>NW_017732144.1:31625-33726 GCF_001890085.2 Hipposideros armiger | reverse complement strand
TAATTTGAGGAGGGGGAAATCTCATCTTGCTTTGGAAAACTTGAAAATTTGGGTTAAAATATATATAACCATTTTTGCAGTATTGCTTCCACTTAGAAGGGCAAAAGCTTTTTTTCTGGCATCTACTGGCTGCTCAGAAGAAAGACTGAGGTCAAGATAGGATGCTAAAGAGAGCACTTTGATGTCCAAAGGCACAAAATCCTTTCTGATTCCCCAAACCTTCTCTAATACAAAGCAAAATTTAGCCTTTTAGGACAGAAAATCATCATAACCCCAGGGCCCTGGGTTAGATCCATAGTCTCTGGGAAACAGGTGGAAGCAAAAGTTCTCTTCCCCTGCTGGAGGGGCAGGTACTCTCTTGGGCCTCGAATCTCACAGTGACACAAAGCAAAGATCTGTTCCCACTGTGGGAAGAACAGGACACTTCCACCAAAGAACCCCACAGAGCCAAGGAGGCATTTGGGCTGGGGGCCTGGGAATGGGCAGGAATGCGGAAAGAGCCACACACCTAAGGCCCAGGTGCACAGGACATGTCTAAGGTGAACACTGGAGCAAAGGAAGCTAGAGCCATCCTGCCACCACCAGACGCATTGAACCAAATAACAGGCAGCAGCACTCTGCTGCCAGGGGAGATACAAGCATGCGACCAGAGGCCTCCCCTGTTATGCGTGCCTGTAGGATATGCTGCAGGGATGGCTAGAGAATAAACACAGAAAATCTCCTGGCATTCTATGTCCCACACTAAGCATAAGGAAGCAGCATCTCTGCTACTGGAATTTGAAGTCTGTGAAAAACAAAATCAATCAATTTAAATAATCAGATTAACAAAGTGAGAAAGAAAAATTATTTGGTAATTTCAATACAGAAGAAGCATTTAATAACATTCAAAACCAAGCTATGATTAATAATCCTTGCAAACTATAAAAANAAAAATAATCTCTAGGCTTTTATCACAGAATATAGCATCTTCTTAAAGACTGGACACTGCTATTGCATTTAATTTGTTTAATATTAGAGACTATTTTGCCATATGTCAACTATGCTTTTACTAATACCTTGCTATTTATAGAGAAGGAGCCTTAACTGTCGATTCAAACGAGCAGATTAAAGAGAGCAGACAGCACCAACAGCCACACACTTAATTGATCTGCTATTTGTTTTGGCCTCACTGGATCACAGGCAGAATGTCTCAGATGCAGAGAGAGACCACATCTGGGAATCTACCTCAAAGAGACACTTCATATACAGTCGCAGACACTCCTTGCTGGTCTGGCCTCAGCAGGGTGTACTAACCTCTTATTTGCCACAATTTCCTGTGGCAGCTAAACAGATTGGCAAAATCTACCAAAAGCTTTAAAATAGAAGTCCTTAATGGCTTTGTTTCCTTGTATTTTATTTGTAAAACTTTGCCGTACAATCTCCACACCAGAGAATGAGTACATTCTCTGTACTTTACCCACTAAACATGCTAAAGAGCTTAGCATTGAACTTGTACAGTTTTTAAAAATACTTTTACACTGTTCTTATTCCATTTGATCCTCATCATGGCCTTAGTATATATTGTTCATTTTATAAATCAGTAATCTCAGGCTCAGGGAATTTAAATGACTTGCTCAAAGGGACACACTTTGTCTAAGCCAGCAATCTTCAAAACCAGAATTTAAAACCAGTTTTCTAACATACAATACCACGTTGTTCAATTAATACCTACTGTTTCATTTCGTAACTGGCAAAACTTCTCAACAAAGCCAGTTCCTATAAAAATTTGAATAAATAAGTCTCTATCACTGTATTTGCTGGTCTTCAGGATATTTCTTCAATCATGGGAGATGATATACACGAAAAATCTGTCTATGGCAAATAAAAATGCACAGAATTGTGGTACATTAAAGCTGTCAAATAGATCGCAGAGGTCAGCTTGTCCAACTAATTGATTTGTCAGCTGACGAAACCGAGGTCTAGAGGGTTATAATGACTTTCACAAGTTTCATAAGTTCTGATGGCAGAATTCAAATGGGAACTCATTCTATCTGCTTCTTGCTTTGACATTATATAAAGTGCTACTATTATAAGCCTGAATTTTGAGCAATAGTTCAGTGTC
>NW_017732144.1:25226-27263 GCF_001890085.2 Hipposideros armiger | reverse complement strand
CCCCAAAAATCTGAAAACATTTCTCTGTAAAGATATATGTACCCTTATGTAAGACTGCAGAGTTATTCACAGTGGCCAAGACATGGAAACAACCAAAGTGTCCTTCAATAGATGACTGGATAATGAAGATGTGATAAATATATGTATGTTATATGTGTAATGGAATATTACTCAGCCATAAGGAAATATGAAATACTGCCATTTGCAACAACATGGATGAATCTTGAGAATATCATGCTAAACAAAATAAGTCAAGATAGAAAAAGCTGAGAACCACATGACTTCATTCATATGTGAGATATAAACTGAAAGCAACAAACAAGCAAAAGTTCATAGACACAGAAACAGTATAGTGATTACCAGAGGGTAAGGGGGGAAAGGGGAGGTAGGAGAGGATAAAAGGGATCAAATATATGGTGATAAAAGGAGATTTGGTTTTAGGTGGTGAACACACAATACAATATACAGATGATGTATTATAGAATTGTACACTTGAAGCTTATCTAATATTATTAATGTTACCCCAATAAACTTACTAAAAAAAGGAATTGAAGAAGCAAGTCAACAGAGGGTAAAAGATATTTGCAACATTTAATTGAAAGGAGGCTCTAAATGTAAATATAACTAACTTCTGCATATTAATTAAAAAATCAACATAATAGAAAAATAGGCATAACACAAACAGGCAATTTACAAACAATAATACCCATATGGCAATTATCCCATGTAACATAACCACATTATTCAACAGGGAAATGTAAACTATACTTTCACAATGGTTAAAATTAAAAGGACTATTCCAAGTATTGGTAAGGAAGAAACAATAGAAACTCTCATACACTACTGATTGAAGCGTAACTGGTATAACTACTTTTGAAAACTGGCAGTATCTACTAAAATTGAAGTACAGCAAAACCTTGGATTGTGAGTAACTTGGTTTGCGAGTGTTCCGCAAGATTCGCAAACATTTCTAATACATTTTAACGTGGTAAATGAGCGATGTCTTGCAATACGAGTAGTTTGTTTCCAGAATGAATTATGCTCGCAAACCAAGGTATTACTGTATTATATACAATAAAACCAAGCAATTTCATTGTTCAATATATATCCAGCAGAAATGCATGTACATGTACAGGAAGAAACATTTAAAAGAACGTTCATACCAGCATGAGTCATAACTGCCCAAACCTAGAAACAGCCCAAATGTCCATCGACAACACAATGAATAAAACATTGTAGTATTTTGTATAATGGAATACTACATAGCAATGAAATTTACTGAACCATACAAAAACATTAATGAAAGTTAGAAATAGATGTTCAGGAAAAGAAATCAGACACAAAGGAATGCATGTTATATGATTATTATGTACATAAACTCAAAAATAATGCTAAGCTAAAATTTTGTATTTAGGGGTGCATGATAAAATATTAAAACTATAATAGAAAATGAGGATGTGATTACTGTAAAAGTCATGAAAATATTAATCTGCCAGGAATTGATGAAAGAGGGATATTTTTGGGGAGGCAGAAAAAGTAGGTTTTCTGGGATGCAGAAAATGTTCTTTCTTGATTTGTATGATGGTTACGTGGGACTTTGCTTGTGAAAACCATTGTATGGTGCCCTTATTGCATAAAAATTCACAATAAAGAAGCTTAAAATGGCAATAACTCTGTAACTAAATTTTATAAATTAAATATTATATGAGATAAAGTTCAATGACTATAACTAACATGTAATGAGGATTTACTGTGTGTTAGGAGCCAACGGAAGTGCTTTACCTCATGTAACCTTTACAATATTCAGAAGACATAGGACTATCACTATCACATTTCAACAGTGAAGAGACAAGCTACAGGGAACTTACGTAATTGACACAAACTCACACAACTAAAGAGGCCTCAGTTTGGGACCTGAACCCATAATCAGTATGGTTCTGGAGTCCATGCTCTCAACCAGCATGTTATGCCACTTCTCCAATACAGAAAAAGTATAGAGATACTCTCTATGCTGGATGCTAATTTTTTCCCTTGTCA
>NW_017732144.1:19931-23337 GCF_001890085.2 Hipposideros armiger | reverse complement strand
AGAATTGATAAATCTAAATAAATCAATTCCAATTTAATAACCACTAACACTACTGAGCATTTACTCTGTACCTGGAACTATGCTATACTTCACATGTATTATCTCACTTGCCACAAATGAGGTAGTTCCTAATCTTATATCCATTTAAAAAAAACATAAAGTACTTTATTCAAAGTCACACAGCTAATAAATGATAAATCCAAGATTTAAAGCCAAGTGGTCTGAATCCAGAGTCTGAATTCTTAAAACACTACATTGTGCTGCCATGTATGTTTTATTTCTGAAGTAGTTATGTTGGGAGACAATGTACAAACATCATTGTTGTCACTAATTCTACATTTTTTGGAAATTTTATTTCAGATTGTCCTCCAGGTCACTCCATTTCATCAAACAAGGGATTTGAGCATGTTGAGTCTAGTAATCTATGATTCTATGGTCCTTTCCAACTCTAAAATAATAACACGACAGCATTTAATTGTGTTTTTAATGAATGAAAGAAGACTCTTGGAGAACTTCAGAACTCTAATTCTAAACACTTTTTATCAAAGAATAATTTAGATGATTTATAAACTTTCTTCCAGGCAGCTACATTTTCACTCATTTCCTACTAGTTCAAAGCACTTCAATGAAGGAATTGAAAAGCATCATTTGAAATGAAAGCAATGACATGATACACAATATAGAAAAATAAACTGTAAATTTTCAAGATAATAGCTAAGCAAAACAAAAGTCCAAAGAAATAATCAGAACATGTTTAAACTCAAAAATATTCAGTCTCTTAAATAAAAGTTGTTTAAGTTTTTCTAAGTTTTGGTAGAAGCAATTTTTTTGAAAGGTCTTACAAGTATGTTCAAAACCAATATTCATCACTTTGAATAGATATTGAGCAAGGCAGTAAAACTTCTTGGGTCTCAGTTTTCTTATTTATAAAATGGAAATTGAAAAATGAACTTAAAATATTTAAGGAAGAATGAAAGGTACCACATATAAATTGTCTGATATATAGGAAATATTAATACCCAGAAAAACCTAATACTTAATTCAATACTCCTTTTTAAAACTCCCATATCAATGCTGGCTAAAATAACATTATTTGTTTTTCACTCTTCTCAACTTTCAATTAAGAGGAAAAGCATCTTACTTAAATAATAAGTGACAAGTATTACGTGTGAGTTACACACACAGAATAGTAAATCACTCATTAGAAATCTTGAAATTATACAATTTAATTCAGACTAGCAAATAGCTCATCAAATTTTCATCTTTTATATACATTTTTTCTCAACATTCGCAAATATCAAGAACTATAAATGGAAATGTGTTTTTTATGACTGTCTGCCAAATTCATTCAACATGACTGCAACTGAGTGGAAAAATAAAAATATATATTACTTACTGTATGTGGTGCTTGGCAATTTCAAAATGATTTGCAAACATTCATTTTCAAAATACTCCTACAAAGTGCATCTGCGAAAAGAAAAAAAATAATTCAAAAGAGTAAGCAATTTGCCAAGGTCCCAGAAAAACTAATCCAGTCCAACACACACTTACACACTACAGACTTTCATATATTGAAATAAGGTTTTGCAAAATATAGATTATACATCTTGCAAAGTATAATGGGCTGATGAACACAAATATTCCCAATTATATGCAAATATTCTGAACATCAGTCAAGGAGGACACTCTCAAGTAAGAGGTAAGAAGAGTCTGCACATTAACTTCAGGATTATATACGAGAAACACAGTGCACCCCGAACATGGCAGAACAACATAACAGTTAAAAAATATGTTTCTAAGTAAATTTAATTGAAGATTTGAGGTGGTTATTAAAATAATTCAAGTTTTTGAAATGTACTTTTGACATATGAAGACCTCTGACTTAGAAGAGAATTTGGCTTGCCTTATCCAGAGAATTGCATCAATTCACTTCGTAATTGCAAATCAATTCCAACTGAAGACCACACACCAAGAAAAATCCAGATATGCCACTTGCATGCTTCACAAAAAGACAGAGACATTCATTTTCTTTTTTTCAGGAAGTCAGTGTGATGATAAGGAGAAAGTTATTTAATGAGATTTTACTAATTAATTTGTTTTTGAGGCGAGGTGTTGGGAAGAGCCCATTAATTTCAAAGTTCAAAATACCTCAACTTAAATGGATTTTATGCTATTCAGTATACTGTTTTATAAAATAACTATTAAAAAAAACACAAAGTAAAGCACAACCTAATGTAAGTAAAATAATATTTTAAAGTACAATGTGTTATTTCAGACAGATCAAATCCACTATGAACAATACAAATGAAATTTCCATAAGTAGCAAGCATCGTTAGAGTAACGTTAGTTCTCAGCAACCAGTAGAATTTCTGCCCAGAAAGATGTGGTTCTTTATAGTACTAAGCAGAAATACCAGTTTACTAATAAAGGATATGTGCTTTCTGTGTTCACCAAAACCAACTGTAACCAATCAACAGTTCAACAAGCAGAACAAGCATTGAGTTGAATGTTTAATTTACCCCCCTCTAGGGTGTGAAAACAATAGGGTGGCCTTAGCCTCTACCTGGCACAGAAATGAATTATACTAATGGTCAACACAGAGCCTCTCAAACAAGAGGAAACTAGATACAGTTGGCAAGTTTATAGTTAAATGTCAAAAGTAAATTAAGAAATTATTTGTTATCAATTTCATTTTTTCTAAGTTTAAATCTTAAAGCTTAATCAAAGATGCAAATTAGTCATATATAATTTCTATAGAATTATAAACTGGTAACAATTACCAGATCTCTAAGTTCCTTCATACTTCAGCATATTTATCCACCAGCAAGAGAACTAAAGTTAACACTAATCAAATGACTTGCCCAATTTGATGCAACTAATAAGAGGTAATTTGGGGTCCAGAACCATCTTTTCTGACCCAGGTAACTGCTCTTTAGAAGACCTGTTAGTTCCTCCATTGCAACCAAATTAGAGGATGCAAACTGGGGCATAACAACCATCTCTGGTTTATTGACATTGTTTATGCCACACCTTGGATTTAAACATATATTTTTTTAAATATTCAAAACTGGAAGATTTCTCATACAAATCCTCATTTCTAGCTTTTTTGAAAAGGCAAAGACTTTGTAAGGCTGGGCTCACAGTCCCCAGAGAACACAGAAATGGTTGCTGCTGGACGGAACACAATTTCTGCACTCATCCATTTCCTACTTTTGAGAGCCGTCTTTTACTCTGCCATTTTCAAACACAAGTGTTTTGTTCCTGATCTTTACCTACCAACTACAATCAGACCTCTTTGCTGTGAAACCTGAGGAAGGATTTTCCTCAATTATGCTCAAAAAGCTTATTTCATTAATTGAAGCCCCTGCTTATAACTGTATTTCACTGGATTCTCATTATCAGGTAT
>NW_017732144.1:9682-13640 GCF_001890085.2 Hipposideros armiger | reverse complement strand
GCATGTACATGTACAGGAAGAAACATTTAAAAGAACGTTCATACCAGCATGAGTCATAACTGCCCAAACCTAGAAACAGCCCAAATGTCCATCGACAACACAATGAATAAAACATTGTAGTATTTTGTATAATGGAATACTACATAGCAATGAAATTTACTGAACCATACAAAAACATTAATGAAAGTTAGAAATAGATGTTCAGGAAAAGAAATCAGACACAAAGGAATGCATGTTATATGATTATTATGTACATAAACTCAAAAATAATGCTAAGCTAAAATTTTGTATTTAGGGGTGCATGATAAAATATTAAAACTATAATAGAAAATGAGGATGTGATTACTGTAAAAGTCATGAAAATATTAATCTGCCAGGAATTGATGAAAGAGGGATATTTTTGGGGAGGCAGAAAAAGTAGGTTTTCTGGGATGCAGAAAATGTTCTTTCTTGATTTGTATGATGGTTACGTGGGACTTTGCTTGTGAAAACCATTGTATGGTGCCCTTATTGCATAAAAATTCACAATAAAGAAGCTTAAAATGGCAATAACTCTGTAACTAAATTTTATAAATTAAATATTATATGAGATAAAGTTCAATGACTATAACTAACATGTAATGAGGATTTACTGTGTGTTAGGAGCCAACGGAAGTGCTTTACCTCATGTAACCTTTACAATATTCAGAAGACATAGGACTATCACTATCACATTTCAACAGTGAAGAGACAAGCTACAGGGAACTTACGTAATTGACACAAAGTCACACAACTAAAGAGGCCTCAGTTTGGGACCTGAACCCATAATCAGTATGGTTCTGGAGTCCATGCTCTCAACCAGCATGTTATGCCACTTCTCCAATACAGAAAAAGTATAGAGATACTCTCTATGCTGGATGCTAATTTTTTCCCTTGTCAATATTATAGTTTAGTATAACAGGTAAACTAAGTCTAAAATAACTGGTCTTTCATGGACCAAAGATATTAAATTTTAATTTAGCCCTCTACCTTTGTTTCATTTTAAGTCCTGCTAAGGGAAAAAGACAAATCATATTGAGATGACATATTTACTATTCAAATGTACAATTGAGCAATATCATAAATTACTGTGTTCCTGTTGCCCGGCATTAAAGTGAAGGTATACAAGAGATTCATCACTACCCATACAGGATATTTCTCCTTACAGGTCATATATTTCTCCCTACCCAAAAAAAGACTTAACTTAAAAAAGGAGTAAAGGCTTAATTTAAAGAAGGGGTAAACTTTGAAAAAGGAATGTGATTCTCTGACTATTGGTAAAAGCAGTTTCCAGTTCAGTCAACCTGGAAATCTCAGTTATTTTTTTAGAGAAATGATGTACAGTGGTTAACTTCAGAGACTCTGAAGCATCACCGAATGGACTTAAGTATCAGCCCTGGTATTTGCTAGTTATTTGACGTGGGACAATCTACTTAGCTAAAGGCTGCCCCAGTTTCCTCTCGTGCAAAATGGAGATAACATTAGTGTCTACCTCTCAGGACTTTTTGAAGGTTAAATAAAATAATAAATGTAAATCATTTAAAACAGCTTAGTATATAGTAAATTCCACTTGTGTTCTTTTATTATTATTATTATTATTATTATTATTATTATTATTATTATTCCCTGACCCTATGTTCTTCAAAATTTCACCTGCATCTTTTCCTTCCTATCCATTCCCACTGCCACACCTCAGGGCTTGCCCTCATCCCTTCATTGTTATAGTGCTATTTATTTTCCTAAAATTGTTCTTCTTGTCTACAAGTCTTCCAGCTGGAAGACATCAGACTAATATTCAAATGAGAAACTTTTTGTTCACAGGATTGGCACTCATAAAATATTCTTTATTAAATTTAAATTCAGATTTCTTACTCTGATTTTCAGTATTTCCTACAACTTAGCTCCAGCCTTATTTTCCAGTGTTATTTGGTTTTAGTCCAACACAAGAAATTTATTTTATTGCCAAACTAATTAATTTACCATTCACTGAATGTAAAGTATGCCTCCTTACCTCATAACTTAGGGGTGCCATTTCCTTAACTTCTCTGTTAACATTTCCATGTACATCAAGATCTAGTGCAAATGCAATCAGCATGATGAAATCTTGAACCAGTGCAGGTCAGAATTACTACATCTCCCTTCTTAAATCTCAAATGTTTTATTTGTTCACCTATATAACCTTTTAAAATGATTTGAGGGCTGGCCGAGTGGCTCAGTTGATTAAGAGCTCGCTCAAGAGTGTGAGCTCTGAGTAACAGCGGTTCAATTCCTGGCCTGAGCTGAGCTGCCACTGAGCTGCCAACAGGCAGCAGGATGGCTCAGCTGAAAAAACAAATAAAAAAATAAAATAAAATGATTTGAAATGGTTTTATTAGCTTGATTACCTTAGACTACTCCCATGATACCATAACCTAATAACATAGCCTCTGCTTTATTTATGCCTGAGCATAACTCATTTCCTCAAATTAAAGACAGAATTTTCTGGAGAGTCATGTCCGTCTTTCCCTCCCACTTGCTCTAGTACTTAATAGCAAAGCGCCACACAGACTATAGGAGCATGTGATAAATATTTATTGAATCAAATGAAATAGAATTACTAAATGTAAGCACTAGTTTTGTCTCTCAGAGACCAAATCTGGAAATGGAAAGTCCTGCATTCTCAAAACAAAGAATAGTGTGAGAGTGCAAAACACTTGACCCATTCATTTTCAGAGCAATAACAGCTTATACTAAGTTTGAAAATATCTCTTAGGTAAAATGTTGCTGATGGTTTGTTTCAAGAAGTGATGTGGAAACAGACTGGGACCAGTGGATGACTAAAATGGAAGAAGATGAGGATCACCAAAGAGATGAAAAGGGAAAAAGTATCAGTGTGGCCAAAGTGTTGTACAGGATGCCCCTGAAGTCTGATCCACCTGAAGATGACCAATAGAGAGGAGAATGAGTAAGTCAAGGTGAGTTCTACATTCCAAACTTCTCTGTGTGGCATAAAGTGGCTGAACTACTACAAGAAAACGGTGTGGTCAGGCACTTCAAATTCTGAGAAGTAAGACGAATAGAAGCATAAGATATGGTCTCTGCCCTCAGGGAAGGAGCTTTTATTATATTTTCAAATTTGCTTTACTCAAGCAGCATTTATCAAGGCAATTAGTTTTGGATTGCTGAGTGGGCCTATCAACACTCAGTATAAGGCAACTCATTTGTTTTAGTTGAAATTCAATTATGCACTTATTTACTAAAGAATTCATATGTTTGATCTGAGGTTTGGGAGCAATGTTATTTTGCAAATAAAAGGAGGTTAGATCAGCTACAGGATTTCGGTACTCAACACCCAGGTTAAGAGGATAAGAAAAGAAGCTTTAGAATTAGATCAACCTCAAGCTTCATTCCCATGAATAATAGATTCAAAGTGTCTGTGCTACATTTACCTCACATGAGAAACAGAGATCAGAACACATGCAACCTCATGACGTTATTGCTTAGATTAACTGAGATGTTGAATGTAAAATGTATGGAATAGAGTACATACCTAATAAATATTGTTTTCTTCTCCACATCCCTTAATTTCCATAAACTGTTTAATTAAACATTGGATGAGGTTTTTCTGCCAAATTGTTTAACAATCATTTCAACTATTTTCTTTACTTTCTGTTTATAAGTTTGCCCTATCTCCTTCAAAATAAGCACTGCAGACTCCACAAACAATTTATAACTGCCCCCTCTTTTCTTCAAGAAGCATACAAACACACATTCAGCCTAAGTATTCAGTCAACACACAATAGGATATATATGTATGCTAATATTATATGCTGTATATGTACCTGATATTTGTTTCTTCACTAAGAGTTCAAAGAATTAAAGGTGTCTACTAAAAGCATCATGCTCTAATATATCAAGAAGGCTGAAGTTTAGTTTTTCAGCATGTAAATCAACAGTATTC
>NW_017732144.1:0-2492 GCF_001890085.2 Hipposideros armiger | reverse complement strand
AACATATTTGTTGTATAACTATTCTGTGTTTATTTTCAAACTATTATTTAAAGTTATGCCATGTAAACTACTATTTATAATTGTATATTTTTAATTGTATATTTTTAAAGTGCCATTTTAATCGATGGTTCTCATCAACCTTCAGCTTCAGCCATTTTTCTTCTTTTATTCACTTTTAATTCTTGCAAATTCCCATCAAGTTATCAACTTTTCTAATCTGCAGATTCCATATTTTGTATTCTTAAATTCTGGAGATTAATATAAGTATCATTCAGTATAAGCACCCAATAAGCCCTTCTGGAGTCTTACTTGGTCTGCCATGGCAGGTTACTGGTTCATTGACAATAAAACAAGCTATGTGTCCCTTTACCCAAGACTATATTTTCTTTACTCATTGATGAGAACATTGTGTGAGACAAAAACTAAACCTTACTGAAGATATATGAACTCCTTTGCTTTCCCTCATATTAAAGTCCTGTCATTGTGTCAGAGAATAGAATTAGATTAACTCAGAGTGATTTACTTCTCTCAAAGTCTCGTTGGTTGTTTCCCCTATTTGTTCTGCTCTTTGAGGTGTATGAAAATCAATTGCCTTTTTGATTTATTCTTCTATTTCCTAGATATCAAAGCAAAATGATTAACATATAACTCCTTAAGTCATCACTGGCAAGCCCCCCATTTCCATTTTGACTTCAAGAACCCTAAGCTAAGTTCCTTGCACAATTTCTATTGTAAATATGACTTGATAATAATCTTATGATAATTTCAATCATGAAAGGTATGACAAATCAGAATCTCCTGAATATTGTACATAATTTAAATGTAATCTCCTGAAGTCCATTAGCCAATGTGTATCAGGTCTACTGTTCCATATCTCGTCTACTCCATGATTAAATGCCTAGGTAATGCTTTGACCAAGATCCTGGACACTGTTCCCCATGATTTCTGACAGTATGTGTACTCAGTAGACAATGTCTACCACATTTCCTCATGTATAAGACACACCCTTTTTCAAAAAATATGGGGTCGAAAAACTGGATGTGTCTTATACAGTGGTTGTAGATTTTTTTACTTGCATTTCCCACTTTTTTCGTGCTTGGTTTTGTGCTCATTATTGTAGATTTTTTTACTTGCATTTCCCGCTTTTTCGCACTTGTTGTCTTTGCGCTCATTGTTTCGCACTTGTTATCGATATATTACGATAGGTTACATTTTGCCACGTTCTGCCCAGAAATGGCTCAGAAAAGATTTTCATACAGTTCTGAATTCAAGTTAAAAGTGATCCAGTTTGCAAATGTGAATGGAAATCGTCCTGCCGAAAGTAAGTTTGGTCCTCCTCCAACGGAGAAAACAATCCGAGACTGATTGTTTTCAGGAAGAAGAAACCCTACTGAAAATGTCATGGCAGAAGAAGGCCATGAGAGGCAATATATGAAGACAGTGATTCGTCATCAGACACAGATGAGGACAAGCTAATGGTTGGCAATTTTGACAATGATGAGGAGTTGTATGAATTCTGTGATGAATAAAACTTGAGTTCAATAACTTTATGTAATATTTTTTTTTTCAAATTTGGGGCCCAAGAATAAAGTGCCGTTTATTACATGGAGGCTTCTATACATGGGTAAATACAGTACATTTTGACATTCCCTAACTGAAAACTGTTCCATCTATCCCTCTTCTCCATTCATCCAGTTGGCGAGAAGTCGAAACCAGCTTCCCAACTCAAGTGAGTTCTCAGTCAATTTTTTGTCCATATTTTTTTCATTGAATGTTTAAAGCTGGTAAAGTGACTGTCCCAAACATCAACCAGCCTCTCTATGTAAAGAGTGGTGAATGCCTTCTCCTTTATCACCTGCTCCTCTCTACCTGAAGATACATGAGAAATTGTTCCTTCAGCCTCTGAGATGAAGTTTTGCTTAACTCACTCCACCCCAGGCTCAGCAAACATACACTAAAGCATGTTATACTTTACATCCTTCACTAAATTGTTTCTAGTCTCTGTAGAAAATTTACCTTTTCCTGTACATATTCCTATCTTGTGACCCCTTCTATTTCCATGAAGTGATTCTAAGAATTAATTAGAGATACAGGCAAAGATTCATGTTCAGAGAACTTCATCAGTGTCATTTATAATATGTATAATTGTAAGTCCTTAAAAGTAAATAGAGCATCTAATAATTAGGGACCAACTAAATAGGTTGTGATTTGTGTAACTGCTATAATGCCATGCAATCACAAAATTAATGTCTCAAATAGTATTAATCTCTATACAGAAATCTTCAGTCTATAGTTTTAGAACAATATAGCTTTAAAATAATACCTTGGTTTGCGAGCATAATTCATTCTGGAAACAAACTACTCGTATTGCAAGATACCGCTCATTTACCACATTAAAATGTATTAGAAATGTTTGCTCGTTTTGCGGAACACTCGCAAACCACATGACTTGCAATCCAAGGTTTTACTGTAAATACTTTCTAAAATAATAT
>NW_017738803.1:0-1012 GCF_001890085.2 Hipposideros armiger | reverse complement strand
ACAAATGTTTAACCTTAATGGTAATTAAAGAATTGAAATGAGATAACCTATTAGGTTGGCACAAGTTTAATTTAACTTCTAATTTAAAATAATGGCTAGCAAAAGTGTGAAAAATGTCATTTCTGTATAATAAGAAACTAAAGTGGTTCTGTTTCTTTGGAGGACAATTCAGATATACAGTTAAAAATGAAAACACACACCCTAAGAATAATGGTTTTCAGGACTTTATCTACAGAAATTTATGCACATCAAGTTATACAAAAGTAGGCTTATTATTCTAATTGTTTGCAAAGGCATAATATTGGATATGATGTCAGTGTGCATCGGTATTAAAGAAGGACTACAGAAACAATGGCATATGCATGCCATGTGGATTTTTAAAGTAAGATAGATATGTGTACCATCATTGATGGATCTCTAGGACATATTTTTGAGAGCAAAAGGAAGTTGCAGGTCGATAAAAATATTATGAAACATTTCATGTAAAACAAATATCCTCCCAACTCCTACAGCATTGTATGTATAGTATATTTTCTACAATACATATTGTATTTGAACACACCAAAATTTCTAAATGAATAGAGAAAGGCCGATGGTAATGACACCAAAGTGATATCAGTGGCTACTATTCATAAGGAATAAGAGTGAAATTTATATGCAGTATAATGTTTATAGAAGAAAACTGCTTTCATATTTTACTTACATAATTAAAACGTAAAAACTTTAAATCAGCTTTGTGCTCTTTTATAGGTGTGTGTGCACACACACAGGACATAAACACACACACACTACAGTTTTTATACATCTACACCCCTACCTATATTGCTACAGTATTCCACATGTTCACAACAAAAATACATTCGTGTATTTATTCAACAAATATTTATCGAATGTACACTATATGCCAGACATTATTATTGGCCTTGGGAATCAGCAAATGAAAAAAGAGTCCTTATCTTCATGAACCTTTATTTCTAATATTTAATATAAATGTATACATGTGTGCAGGTAA
>NW_017738802.1:0-993 GCF_001890085.2 Hipposideros armiger | reverse complement strand
CCACCTGTAACTAAGATTGAACATGGCACCTTGAGCTGAGTGGCAGCAGCCGGCAGGCAGCCAGATGGTGAGTGGATTTGGGAGCTGAGCAAGCTGTACCTTCCACAACTAAGATTGAAGGACAATAACTTGGCTGTTCCCCTTCCCCAATTCCCCAACATTGTCCCCCTTCCCCAATTCCCCAATAAAAAATCTTAAAAAATATATATATATGTATTAAACTGTTTCATGTTTCTTAGGCACTACCTCCTAGAACAGAGAAAATGGCTGTTGACCAGGACTGGCCTAGTGTTTACCCTGTTGCAGCACCATTTAAACCCTCGGCAGTACCTCTTCCTGTTCGAATGGGTTATCCAGTAAAGAAGGGCGTGCCCATGGCAAAGGAGGGAAATCTAGAACTTTTAAAGGTAAGATAAGTTGTTGGTTCCTTGGCTGAGACTTAAATCTGAATAAATGGTGCTTCTCCTCCCACTCTTAACTCCACCTTCCTTCTACTGTAAGGTTGAGTATATAGCAGCTTACTGTATTTTAATTTAAATTTTTTCCCAGGTAATAATGGATGTTATATTTTGATTATCGATACTAAAGAAAAATACAAGAATCCTAGGCATTTAAGAATGTAATTAATTGGTCCTGTGGCTTCCCTTTTGGCTTTTTCTTTTCTATCTTTTCTTTATTGTATCTTTCAAACGGAACTAATAAAAGTGAAACAATCTCATTTGAGATTCAGAATTAGGGGGAGATGAAGGTTCCACTTTTAAAAGAGAGAGATTTCAAAATTTTCTGTCCAGAAAGAGAGAATATTATTTAATATTATTGTTATTGTCCTTAAACTTCTTTATTGTTTGAAGCAAAATAGGTCATATTAAATGTCTCACTTGGTAGCAGTTATAATGATTTATGAACTAGAGGTCTTTAAAGAAAATATAAATATGATTAGCCTGGGAACGCATATCTTAGATGGTTTCCTTTTACATACAATGGAATTATCCA
>NW_017738801.1:0-1012 GCF_001890085.2 Hipposideros armiger | reverse complement strand
CAAAGTCTTACAAACATATAAACATTAGACAACTTTTGATAAGAACCCTAGATAATTTGGCCACAAATAGTTTTTGCCCAAAACAATTTAAGTAAAAGCAAGTTGGTAAACATTATAATTTAATCTTAGTAATGACTTATTATAAAAAAATAAATGGATATCTTCAGTGTTTGGCATCGTGTTCACTTTAAATTTTGTTTAATTTGCCCTTCTTTACTCATTTTGGTCTGCTTTTCAGAATTTGGCAGGAGTGGGGAGTAGTGGAATCCTCACCTTCTTGCTTTTTAATTTCTAGTTGACTTTCAGATAATTATTCCTGCTTTTAACTGTTTTTAATAATGGAAAGTTGGAACATGAGTGTCCAAAGAGACCCACTGGATAAATGCAATAAACATTTGTTTAACGTAGAGATAATCCAAGCACCCACATGACCAAAGGCATCCACTATGGGCCCTTCCAGAACTTTTTCTACATACTTATTTCAATTTAGTTCTACAAAATAATATGATAGTGCACATACTGTGTGGTAATTTTTCATAATTAATGTAGCCTACTAATTATTATAAAATTAAAATATTTTCATCATGATTTTATAGATGAAGAAATCAGAGGCTCAGAAAACTTGTTACCTACTACCTGTTTGTTTTAAGCAGCTTAACTTCTGTAATTTGTTTCCAGGTTTAAAAAGTTAATGCTATTTCCATACTACCTTTTTATATGACTTATTTCTTGTTAAAGTAGTGGTATTCACTGAACTATTCCAAACTTATATTTGTGTTCCCTTTAGGTTCATGTGTGGCATCCAGCTAAATTTAAAACGTAATTCAGACTTTGAAACATTTTTCTTCAACTCTATAATATCAACTAGTCCATATAAAAATTAATCTATTGCCCGATTTAATTCAACTAAATTACATTCAACGGGTATTTATTGAACACTTAATATGTACTTAACTGTGTATTAGGTACTCTTACTGTAAAATGAGTATTACTACCATGGTTTTTTTGGTTG
>NW_017738800.1:0-1012 GCF_001890085.2 Hipposideros armiger | reverse complement strand
GACAAAGAAACCCAAAGATCAGTGTGGTTGGAATGCAGAAAACCAAGGCAAGCAAGGTGGAAGGTGGTGCTAGAGAGGCTGGCCCTCTGGAGGATCTTATTTCTGAAATCAATGAGATTTTTTTCTGAATGAGCGAATGTATAAAATGAACAATAATCTTTCCCATTAGGAATAATTATGTGACACATTTACAGAGAAACCAAAATTAGTTTCTTTGGGATGCAATTTTCTAATAATAACACTGACATTTAAATAATAATTTTAATGAAACAAAAATTATTAAAAGCACATTCTAATACTATAATTCTAATACTAGAAATTGTAGAACACTACATTCTACAATAACATATATTTAAATATAATTTTTTCTTGAGTCTTTCATATTTTTAAATGAAAAATACTTTCCCTATTCACTTTGGTGCAAAAGTCAATTTGTTTTTTATTTGAGAGAATTAAGTTGCATCCATTTGTCACTTTTGTGTTTAAGATAAAATATGACTTTCACATGGCTTATTCCTCTTTTAATTTTCCTAAAGTGTATTATCCCAATTTAATATTTCTTTGGATTCTTAACCTTTACAATGTTTACTTTTTCTCTGATTTCAGGACATTTTTAAAGTGTGATATACATGCAGAAAGTACACAAAACGTATGTGGACAGCTCACTTCTCAAACTGAACACAACCTTATAAGGGACACCTAAATATAGAAATAGATTATTATCAGCACCTCAGATACTACTCATCCATTTGCTGCCAACTACTTCCCTTTCTTCCCCAAAGATAGCCTGTATTCTGATTTAAATCACTATTAATTAGTTTTGCCTAAGTAGAATTACATAGTCTGATTTATCTTGTCAACTCTGTGTTTGGGAGCTTAATTCATGTTGCATGTAGTAGTATTTTATTGATTTGAATTTCAGCATAGAATCCTACACATGAATATACTACAATTTATGTATTCTATTATTGATGAATATTTGATTATTTCTAGTTTTCTGGCTTGATAAAAT
>NW_017738799.1:0-1012 GCF_001890085.2 Hipposideros armiger | reverse complement strand
AATTTTCATTCAACATTACATTTGGGCACTTATGCACATTGATAACTATAGATGTAGTTCATTGTTTTAACACTTATATAGCATTCCAGTTTATCAATGAAATATACTTTATGTATCTATTCTCCCTTTGAAGGACAGTTAGGATTTTCCCAAATTTACATAATTTTAAACAATGCTGCTCTGAATATTTTATATATGTCCTCTTGAGCACATACATGATGATTTCTTTAGGTCACAGAACAAAAATTTCTGGGTTATGGGTTATGTGCATTTTCTACTTCACTTCTTCTATTGGGCTGTGTTTTTCTTATGGCTATGCAGGAGTTCATTTATTCAGCTAAAAAATACATATTTACCATCTAATCTAGGTGGTCAGCTGGGGACAGAGTTGAAGTGGGAGAGATGACAGAAGCTGAGGTCTGAGAGGCAATGGAGAGACAGGACATCCAGGGCTTTGCTGGACATCGTAAAGACTTTGGATCATGCTCTGAGTGATGTGGAAAACCACAGGAAGGTTTTGAGCAGATGGGGTAGCAAGATTGGACTTTCATTTTAAGAGAATCATGCTAGTTAGAATTTTAGAAATCTAGTGGGTCAGATTATAGCAATCATCTGGCCAAGCTGTACTACAAATGCAGGTAAAAATATAAAAATATCAATAAAGGAAGGTGAATAATATTGTATGTCAACTATAATTTAATATATATATATATAGTCATGAGATACGGAGTACAGCATAGAGTCAATGGAATTGTAATAGACATATACAATGTCAGAGGGGCAATAGATTGGGGAGGGAGGTTATCACTTTTTGAGGGGTGAAATATCTATTACATTATTTTGTACACCTGAAACTACTTTAAAAAAAAACTTAAAATGACGATGATGAAGATTAAACAATATTTTTATTTTTATTATTATTTTTTTAAAGATTTTTATTGGGGAATTGGGGGGATGGGAACAGTGCTGGGGAATTGGGGAAAGGGGAACAGACAAGTTGCTGTCGTTTTTT
>NW_017738798.1:0-1012 GCF_001890085.2 Hipposideros armiger | reverse complement strand
GAGTATATAACAAACTCTGTATTTTGAGTGGAAATGTTAGGGGGTCGTCTTATACGCCCAGTCGTCTTATACGCCGGCAAATACGGTATGTAGGTTTTCTTTTGGATTAGCCATAGTCAATGTTTAATCCAAACTAGTTCTATTCTTGCGGCACCATACAACCTATTATCTTAGTCCATAAATTTGGTGCACAAAAATAGCACTATTTGTTAATTAAATAAACGGATGGCTGAATGTACTCAAAAGTTAACTTTCTCCTAAAAAGAGATTTAGAGAAGTAGCCTTTTGAGGGGGAGGAGATGGAACAAGAAACAGTTTTGGATTATCCAAATCTCAACTCTCTTCCATTACCCTTTCATCCATTCCCCCACTCCACTGCCTCAAATCATTCAGTAAACCTTTATAATGTATAGAATCAAGAGCTAACAGCAATTACAAAGGTGCCAGAAACCCTTTGCAGCAATCTGGTGAAATCCATGAACCACTTTTCAGAATGTTTCTAAATGCAAAACATAAAATAAATAAGAATTTTTAAAAATCAATTACATTGACAATTATTAAAATGTTTAAATTTTTGTGATGTAATAACATGTCTTTACTGACATTAACAACACCTGAGTTTAATAACTATTTCCCGGTAATAATGAATATAAGCCAAATTTTGAGATATCTGCAACAATAATAAATGACCTGTGGATTTATATTGGTAACAAAGCAACTCATACTGTTAATATTACGGTTTTGTGTTGCCTACTTTCATAATAAGAGACAGTGCTTAATTTCTGTTACAGGTTAGGGGAAAAGATGTAATTTTCTTTTCCTCCCATTCCAAGTTCAGGCACCCTGAGACAGCCCAATCATCTCTGGCTGTGATCAAAGTAAAATACTGGAAAATAAAGCTCAGTCAAAACTACTTTAAGGGCCGGCCGAGTGGTGCAATGGTTAAGAACTGGCTTGGGACGCCAGAGGGCCCCGGTTCGGATCCCACATATGAGGGCCAGTGACACTGCCC
>NW_017738797.1:0-1880 GCF_001890085.2 Hipposideros armiger | reverse complement strand
CTATTCTGTCATTTCATGTCAATAGAATCATATAATATGTGGTCTTTCATGATTGGCTTTTTTTACTTGGTATAATGTTTTCAAGGTTTATCCACATTGTAATATGTATCAGTACTTTCTTTTTTATTGCTGAATAATATTCCACTGTGTGGGTACAACACATTTTATTTATTCACCAATTGATAAGTGTTTGTGTTGTTTCCATATTTTGGTTATTATGAATAGTACTGCTACAAATATCCATGTGTTTTTATTTTTCTTGGCTGTATACCTAGGAGACATGTGTTTGTATTTTTCTTGGCTATATACCTAGGAGTAGAATTGCTGGATTATATGCAAACTCTACATTTATATAGTCTTCCAGACTTTTTCCCAAAGTGACTGCACTATTTACATTTCATCAATTAAATATGATAATTCTAATTTCTCCACATCCTTACCAACACTTGTTAATATCTTTATTTTTTATTATAGCCATCCTAATGCTTGTGAAATGGTATTGTATGATTTTAATTTGCATTTTCTTGTTGTCTAGTGATTTTGAGCATTCTTCATTTGTATATTTTCTTTGAAGAAATGTCTATTTAGATCCTGTGCCCATTTTTTAATAAGTTATTTGCCTTTGGTTGTTGAGTTTTAAGAGTTCCTTATATATTCTATCACATGTATGATTTAATAATCAGATAAACATTTTGCAACAATTTTCTCCCATCCTGTGAATTTTATTATCATTTTTTGATACTATACTGTAACATGATAAGAGTGCATAAATGTTTATTGGATAAACACATTATCTCATGAATTCATCCAATAATTCCTTTGTTTCAATTAATGCATTCTTTATTTATAACCTACTATTTTCTTGTAGGTTTATAATCCTCTGGGTGTAGCAGCTACAATGACTAGTTATTAGTCACTTAGGGGAGGAGCCAAACATAGCACAGAGATTTTGGCCCTATGGTGAGTTAGGGTGTGGATGTGTGGGACCCACCTCAAGGAAGAGTCCGCCATTGCAATCTNCCAAAGAGCTTTTATTTGTGTGGGTTAAGTGTATTGAGAAATGTTTAGAACACAAAAATGTATGAACATACATTCCACACCCACCAGATCATTAACATCATAATTATCACATATGTAGTCTGAAAACTGTACTTGGGGGAAAAAAATAAAAAAAAATAAAAATAAAATAACTGAGACTGAGAGAGGCAAGTAACATCTTAGTATTATAATGAAAATAGTGTTGCCCTTTCAGATCTTCTGAAAGAGAGGAATTCCCAGATCACCCTTTGAGAACCACTGATTAAAGTAAATCAAAATAGTCATGTTACTTGTTTTCTAAATCCCCTATAGCTAGTTGTGCACCTGTGATCTGATTCTGGCCAATAAGACTTAAGCCAAAGTCAACTAAAGGAAGTTTCTGGGAGAACTCTTATTTTGGTGATGAAATAAAGGATGGTGCCTAGCTCTCCCTTCTCCCTTTTCATTGTCTTGAAGGTGATTGTGGTATGTGGAGCTGCAACAGCCCACCTCCACTCATGCAACATCCAGGATGAGGAGGAAAACCAACCTACTACCAAGACAAGAGTAGAAAGATATAAACAGCCTCTCTCATGGCATCATAAATAGCTGAATGAATAGAAGAAAATCATACTTCTGGATGTCTTGTTGTGAGGGAAAATAAATCCCTGTTTGTTTAAACTATTGTTAAGTTGGTTTTTCTGTTACTTAAAGCTGAACACATTCTCATTTGATCAATTGTCTTCAACCATTTTGGGAAGCAATGTTTTACTAGCATTATACATAAATTCAGAGCTTCCCCACTTCTCTTTTGTGGAACAACCTGTAAAAGATAGGAATGAGTTTTTGCTGGAAAGTTCCAT
>NW_017738796.1:0-1013 GCF_001890085.2 Hipposideros armiger | reverse complement strand
ATTTTTCCAACAAATCTGTATCATGTTTACTGATATGGTTTGTCTCACATAGATGTCTTATTCTCATCCCTGGTCCATTACACATTAACTATAGTTTATTTGAAAAACACAAAGTTGCCAAAATGGGGGGCGGGGGGAATAAAAGCATGCTTCAACAATTTAAGAAAATACTTTGTTCTTACTAACTAATCTGTACTTTTAATAATAACAACATACATTTTATATGTTTGAGTGGTACAATCAATGGTTACTGTATAGCAAGGTGGCTTTAGCTCTACCTTATCATTACACTTGGAAAGAAACAAAAAGTCTTGATAATTAATTTTCAGGTAATATCAAAGCTGAGAGGCCTTCACTTTCTTATTTGAGACCTCAATAACAAAGTGGAGTTTCGTGAAGTTATATACGTATGTTTCTAGGAAAAGCAAAATAATATTTAACTTAGAAAAACATATCTTAGAACATCTTGAGAATGAAAGTATCCAATATAGATAGTCACTAGAAGAGAGACTATTGAGAAGCAGTTATGTTGTTTAAAAATAGAAAACACTGAGTGATATCATACAAATTTGAAAGGAGGCTTATAAACTTTTAGGGTACTAAAAATCCAATGTAGTTTCAATTTGTACATTCCCAGGCTTTGTTTCATGAATCAGTGAGTTAATATCACCTTTCCAAAAAGCACTGGTGAGAACTTGGTAAAAATTTCACATGAGAGAGGTCAGGGATCCATAATAAAAAAAGGATGATTCAAAATATGAATATAACTAAAAAAATAAACATAACTATGTGTTGGCCAGATAAATAAATATCCAAGGCATATATGATTATTTTTTCAGTATTTAATGCCAGAAGAATCTTCACATAGGTCAACAGAGAATTTTATCCGTTAAAAGCTAATAAAAAAAATTAATGATACATGTCTCTGCTTGAAATAAGCCTCTCAGGCTTTCTTATTATTGGAGAATCAGTAATCCGAGTAAGCAATAATATATTTCCAACTGCTTTTTTCT
>NW_017732143.1:740075-741057 GCF_001890085.2 Hipposideros armiger | reverse complement strand
GCCATTCATAAAATGCAGATAATTCTGCTCTCTCCCATACAAAGTTAAAATAATACACATGAAATTGCTCTATAAATATAAGGTGTTATTAAAATATTAGTTTAAAGTAATTTACTTTTACTTAGTTTAAATATTAGTTCCTGCAATAAGTTTAAATATTTGTACCTGCAATAAGGAAGATAAAAATAGAATTTAGGGAAAGCATGCAATAACTATATCCAATCATCTTACTTCGTTGGAGATTCTGTAACAAAATGGCATGGATAAAGTGGCTTATAAACCACCAAAATTGATTTCTCCCCGTTCTGGAGGCTGGGAGGGCCAAGATCAAACTACTGGCAGATTCAGTGTCTGGTGAGAGCCCACTTTCATGTTCATAGATGGCGTTTTAATTTGTTTGCTTGTTGGTTTGTTTTGCTGTGTCCTCTCATGATTGGAATGACAAGGGATCTCTGTGGAACCTCTTTTATCTTTTATAAGGGTGCTAGTCCCAATCATAGGGGGTTTTCAACATTTGAAATTTGGGTGGATACAATCATTCAGGTCATCATTGCACCAATAATAATATATAAGGTGCCTCTATGGGTACAGGGCTTGGATAGATGAAACACACAATAAATTTGGAAAATATATTCTGAATTCAAGACAGGAGAGTTTTCAAAGTTAGTGTTAGAAGTGTACATTTTTTCCTTGAGAAATGGGTAGATTTACAACATTAAATGATAAAAAATTTGATGTTATTGTGAGGTGCTGCTGGCCTCTATTTTGCTGTGATTTGTAAAGGTGAAAAATGAATCTTGGCAGTTCATAAAAAAAAAATGTTTGAAATGGACAAGGCATTAGGCAACAAGTGAGGCTACTAAGATTAAAACAACAAAAAAGAGAGAAAAATGACAGAAAAAGAGAGATGGAAGCAGAAGGGAAAGAAAAAGTAGAAACAGAGAAAGAAAGAACTAAAAATGAGATGTGGGAAAAAACTGAT
>NW_017732143.1:709366-737680 GCF_001890085.2 Hipposideros armiger | reverse complement strand
ATGAAGTGTAAAAAAGAAAAGCAAAAAAGTGGTAAAGTCTTTCAAATTAAGATCTCTCACCCCTATTTAATCTTATTTTCTTTTTGCTAAACAAAAACTAACAGAAACAGCATCTTCTTCCCAATAGAGAAAGGTATATGCAGTTGACAAACTAACTCCACATCCATTGTCAATACCCAACAGAGTAGAGCCATCTCCGTTTTTCAAGAAGGAAATTGTAAATTTGAATGCTAAGACACCACTTAAAATTTCAAACATCACAGAATGTATTATTGAGGGGAAAACTGAAAATGTTTACTACTAGAAAATGGTGTAAAATTATTTTTAAAGTTAAATAAATATTTAAGGGATATCATATTCTTTCAAAACATATATAAGTAGGAGCTTTCATAACGGAAGCCAGGCATCCTGCAGGTGTATATAACTAAAACGACAGAAGATAAGATACATGGAATTATACGTGTTGCGTTCTAAAATGGGAATATATAGAAAAATAATTTTTATTGAAAATTCATTCACATTTCTCCAATGTAATACAATACAGCTTTAGTTAAGAATCAATGATAAATATCTAACTAGTGTTAAAAACATTTTATGCAATTATGCTCTTCATATTAATAATCCAAGAAATGTAGATCATGTGCTTTTTCTCAGCGCTGCTCAAAGCTAAAAGAAATACTTTCATTTACCAGTATTTAAATATTCATTACTATCTTTTATAGAACTAGTAGATAGGAAAACAAATTATGATGATTATCAAAATTTTATTATACATTGTTATTTATGGCTGATATTGTTAGAAATTGCTTTAACATAAAAGTAAAGTATTAAAGCATTTAATAAGGAAAATCCAACTTATTTAAAATATTTGGCATGTTAAAGATGTTTAACAAATTCATATAGGAACTAAAAGGCATGTACACTCATCTTTCAAGTAAAATTTGATACCCATGCTCCAATGTGAAAACTACTTTCTAAATAGATAAAAACATATTTTAGTGGTTAATGTAATTACTTAAAAAGCTATCATTGCATAATGTGTTTAAGTTATGATCTAACATTTAAATGACAATCAAAATAAAATGCACAAACACGCACACTTGCTATAAAAAAATAATCAAACTTTTTGCTTTCCTATCATTTCAAAGTTTGGTATTCTATTCTAACAGTAATCAGCACCACAACGAAAACAGCAGCTTTTAATGGCACTATTAACTCAAGAACCTAAAACAGCAAATACATTAATTATATTAATTATACTTAATTGAACATAATTATCTAACTTAACAATTCCTTGTACACTAATTAATAAAACAGCATGTCTTCTAGATTAGAAATGTATAAAAATAGTCTTTCTTTAGTAGATCCTTTTTGGTAAAAATATGTGAACCACAATTTAGTTTATACAGAAGATACTGAATTACATTGAATTTTAATACTATAATTTTAGTGTACCTTAATATCATATTCTTATTGATAATGACTTAAGAATATAGTGCTAATTTTTGTTTTGTTCTGTTTTTTTTAATGTAAGCAAATGTTTTCCAATAATTCTTTGAGGATTTTTACTGCTCTTGTTAGCATGGGATTTTAGAGAAGTCATTACCCTTGGTAGTTATTCCAACTGTCATCTCTTTCATCAAATCACTACCCAAACCCATTCACCCTCACACCAAGTACATGATGTTGTGTCCCACCTAAGAAAATATTTATTTCAACACTGTTTTTACAGATAACAAGCTAAACTAAATATGTTCATATTATTATATTTTTACACCGCTCTGAATGGAAAAGGTGTTCCTCCTCCTACAGATTTTTGTCCCTAGTGAAAACATTCTTGACAAGGTTAATAATAATGACTGCTATGATTACTGCATCTCACTGACACCCTCCTATTCCTCTTATCATATCACCTGCGACAACTATTGTTTCCTTCTCAAACTTTCTCCTCTCGTTTTGCCTGGAACTTCCCAACTTCTCCTTCATGAGATCTCTTTCATATTCAGCATCAACTTCACTACCACCATTCACTCGCCCTCTTAAATGTCCGTCTTCCCTTCCATCATGTAATTTTTCCCTTAGTTTTTACATTATATTTCATCAAATCCATAGATTTAAAATAATATATATGCCAATATCTCCCTAAATGATACATTCTTTCCTCCTAGTACAGAACACATATGATAATGATCATGATAAAAATAACTTCCGAATGCTAACTAAGGGGAAAGTACTATATAATCCATAAATTTTAAATCAACCCAGGATTTTGGTATTAATAATCTCCTTTAATGGGAAAGAATGTTGAGCACCAAATAATTTAAGTTGCTTAAGTTTTCACAGCTTGGAAATGGCAAAATCATGATTGAAATCTTAGTCTAATTACAAATGCACGCTCTTCTACCAAGTCAGGTTGCTTCTCTATAGCCAAATGACAAAAGGACGTCTTCTTTGTCCAATAGGGAGCTCAAATTCCAAAATGATTCTATCATCTTTATTCCTCTACGTTCTCAAACAAATGCAAACCTCCTCAAGCCTTCTCTATCACAGCAAGTGTTGCTGCATTTCACCCAACCATTCAAGTCAAACATCAGCCAATCATATGGACTCCTTCATATAAAATCTGTAGCAAATCCCTATGGCTTCTATTTGTTTTGACTTTTTTTTTCAAACCTAGTCTTTCTTTTACTAAGATGACCACTGCTACAACTTCATTTTAAGCCATCACCGTTTCTGTCTGGCAGCAGCCCAAATAGTTGCCTCTCTGTTTCCAAATGTTCTCCTCTATAATCCATTTTCCATATAAGAGTGGGAGTGTTCCTTTTTTCTATTTTTTTTTAATCATAATAAGTCAGACTTGGATACTTGTCTGCTTGAAACAATCCATTGCAATTGAAATCAAACTTAATTTCTTAAGATAATCTACAAAGGACCACTTGAAGTGGACCTTGAACAGCTCTCAACTGTCCTCTCTCCCCCAGCTCCTGCATCCTTAGCCTTCTGTTTAATCTTCTAGTACAGCAGTCAGCTTCAAGGCTCTCTACTTGGTTTAGGATTTTCACTTCATGGATTCCTTTTTGCCATTTAGCTCACAAGTTACATATTTATCCAACCTAAGCTAGACTTTTCCTCTAGTTATTTTCTGTTAAAATGTCCTGATTAATTTTCTTCAAAGGATCTTTCACCACATAAAAACAATAGTCACATATCTGTTCATTTATTATATCCTCCCGGTAGAATGTAATGTTTATGCGAACAGGAATCATATCCATCACATATTCTGGATTCCTAAAACAGTATCTGCAACAATTGAAATATTTGTTCAATATGTAAAACATACTTCAGTGTAATTCTAATGCTTAATTTTAAAAAGAAAATCTATTTATGATTAGGTCACTTAAGGAATTAATTACTTCTAATTCATGCACAACAGTTTATTGCAATATCCCTTTGACTTCAAAGTTACTGTTCCCTCTGCCATTTCCTATTCCACCTACACAACTCATGGTATTCATTCCAGACAGAGATCACACATTACCTGATGCAGCAGGTAGTATCTGGCCTATAGATAGCCTCTACTATAAAATAGGAGGTCATAGAGAGCCCCCCAAGTACTTTTATTACTTTTGGAATACAAAATAGAAGCTAAAACATATCCCGAGCTTTTTATTTCCAGGAAAATGTCTGGGAGGTTCCTTTGTTATTATGGTGATTAGAATGAAATGGAATGGAATAGAGAAGAGGATAACAAAATAGAATAGAGCAGAATGGGAATGGGAATAAGAATAGAGTAGAATAGAATAGGTTAGGGTTGCCTCTTCTATGGAAATCCACTAAAAGTGAATTGAAGAAATGACAAAATAAAAATATCTGGCCCAATTCCAAGTGAAAGCGAAACCAAAATATTTAAATTACTTTTGAAGTTACTTTTGCCATGAGTGCATCCCCTAACCCCAGGGACTTGTTGTGCTTAGGCAGCACAACACCAGAAAACAAATGCAGGATAAGTTCCCCATAAACTGGCGTGTGGAGATATAGTCACCATAAATGTGGGATCACAAAGTATAACAACAAGCCAAGTTAAGTTTCTCCACCCCTCATTGCTGGAAGTCTGCCAGGAGTTGCCTCACCTTCCGCAGATCTGTGGGAGGGAGAACGAAGCTCCACAGAAGTTGGAACCAATAGAGCTAAACAGTTTATAATTCATTATTTTAGCACAACTTCATGTTAATTTGACCTTTGTAATAAACTAGTAACTATGTTTTATCACGCAATTGTGGTTATCCCTCATTTTATAGACGGGAAATGTCAAGCAAGATAGGATAAAGTACTTTGCTCAATGTCACAAAGCAAGCAAACAGCAGAGTTAAAACTGTCCAAGGCAGCAATCTTTCTAAGTTCTCAAACTGCCTCCCTGTTTCATGTTGCTGCCCAAATATCACAAGAGAATTCTGATCGCGAAATTCATAACTCAAAAGGTTGTATTCCTATACTCACTTCAGATTAAACTGCCATGGTCGGGGTGTTAAGTGCTGTGTGCGTGTGCATGTGTGTGTGTGTGTGTGTGTGTTGTATTCAGTGTGAGTATTAATTTTCTTTCAGAGGGACGGAAGAGGAAACATCCCTAACGCCTCCGAATTATAACTTAACATTGTAACCTTACCTGTTTGCACAATCTTTCTCCTCCACGTTTTACATGAATTGTCAATAGTCTTTTGACCATCAAAAGTTAAGGAATAGTCTTGTATCCTGGAACGCCTTGCTCCTGCAACAGACATTGAAGAGGAGGGTGCTATAACCATAATATCTGAGGCACGTCAAAAGGGTCGTCGAACATCTCTACCATGTAATGACCTCTTTCTACATGGCGGTGTTCCCTTCAACAGCTCTTTAAACTACAGCTCTTTAAGTGTAAGCCAATGACTCTAAAAACACTTTCTTTCTTAATTCTCATGCATACAGACGTATTCTGATAAGACCATGCGTACTCCTTTGTAAGTAGGTTTGCCTTTTAAGAAAAATGCATGTACTTGACTTGTTCGTCCCTATGGCAGCACCACATTGAATATTCACAAACTATCTTATATTTCTGGTAATACACACACCCAGATACCAGAAGAAAAATGTTTAAAACTAAGTTTAATCATTTATTTACTTTACTGGCAAATGTACAGAGCTCATTCACTATGTCCTAGCATTGAAATCGTTGTCTTGTATGCAATCGTGAAAAGGAAAGACAAGATTCTTGGGCAATTCACTGTCAAGTATGGGAGGCAGATATTGAGCCTGGGACAGGTGCTTTCATGGGGAAGTACACTGTCCCATGAGAGCAAATAATAGGAGCTTCTAACCAGTCTAAGGCTCTCAGAAAGGATTCCTAAAAGGTAACATATAAGGTGTAATTTGAAAAATAAGTAATAGCGAGGTGAAGAGAGATGGCTGAAATAGAAACAACATATTGAAAATCTCTAAGTAAAATAACAGCATGCCTATTCCAGGAAACACAAGAAAAAGTTTAGTATGTTTGGAGCAGAGATGAAAAGAGGAAGAAATAAAACTGGACATAGTCTTAGGCCAGATGACAAAGGATGCTGCAGGCCGTATTAATGTTTTGAAGTTTGATGCTAAGCATAATGAAGTATTTGATTATTTCTATTTAAGAAGAAAGATTTGATCAGTCTGCATTGTTCAAAGATAACTTGAGTTCAATGTCATAAAACAATTGGAAAGTAGATATATGAGAAAGAGGTGACTAGTTATGAAGCCACCATCAAGGGTTGAGTTAAGATATGTGCTTGCACTGGAGTACATAACATTGGAATGGTTTCGGGGTTACTTTGGAATGAGCATAACTTAGATTGGGTGTCCAATTGGAGCATGGCTGGGAGGGGCAGGATGAAACCACCTTAGACAACAAATGAAAGAATTAGCTTGGGATAAAAAGTGATTTTTTTTTTCTATTCTAAGTAAAAGGTGATAGAAGTGGTAGAGATGAAATTTAGGCCTGGTGGCAATAAGTTCAATGAATCTGTTAGATAATGTTTTTGTTTCTTTTCGTTGCTATTTTTCAGAGAAGTAGGGGGAGGGCAGTGTGGCAGTTAGGGGCATAAAGTACAAGGACAACGATGAAGAAAGTTAACTATACAATAGCAAGCCAAGAAAAGAGCTGTTGATATAAATAGTATTGGATTCTCAGATAGTATTATGGACAGACTATGAGTTTATAGTGGAGCTAGTCTATCCAGATGAGAGATTTTCCTCCAGTGGATTAGGCCATGGTTTTACCAGGCTGGTAGAACTAGAGCAGGATAGTTAATATAGAGGCTATCGTAGTTGAGTACCGTGACCAACTGCCCTGGTTTTGATGGGACTGTCCTGGTTTTAGCACTGAAAGTCCTGTGTCCACACATAGTATTATAATTTAAAAGTATAAATAAATATTTTAAAATAAGTCACAATTTTTGTAAACCTATTTGATTTTTTTTTTGCTTTTATAAAAATCATAATAAAGTCATTGGACACAGCTTTACCTCTACCAATTTCTTAAACAATAGTACAGAATGGTATAAAATGGACTCATATATATATAGCTGGCATAGCTCATCTAAAGAAAACCATCAACTAATCAGACACCTCACAATTGGTTTGCATGATTGCTATCACAGGATTGAAAAGTCTCAGGTATATATCCTTGGTATAACACTTACGCAACTCTAGGAATTAAGCTTATATTAGAAATTAATTGAACTTAATAGCATGTTATTATTTAGAAACAAATACATAATTTCAGGAGTATAGATATATATGTTAACTGATGTTCAGAGGAAAAACTTTTGAGTTTTAATTTCTAAAGCTCTAAAATTGAGAAAAATATTTTACAACTTTAACAAATGGATCAATTCCATGGAATACAGAGTAACATGATTCATCAGTCATGGCACATCGTATTTTATTTATATTGAGTACATTTATTCAACATAAAAAGATCAAGCAGAGAAAATAAATGACAACTACTTTTTCAGACACCATTTGACCCAGCAAGTGTTAGACTCTGTAGGCAATTCACAGTGGCTGTACATAATCGGGTTAATTGCAAGCCTTTCACTGTTTCAAAAACATAGTTGTGCTCATCAAGAGGAAAAAAAAACTAAAGTTCAACAGTGATTTATATTATATTTATTATATTATATTATATTAATTATATTATATTATATTTATTATTAAGCAATCTCAACGTTGTCCATCATTACTGTTGTTTATCAGAACCAAAGCCTGCTGCTGGGGGTGGGGAGAACTTTAGTTTTGAACTCAGAGCCATAGGAATTAATCTAAAGGGGCAGATGTAGTGTACAGTGATTCGGTTCGCTTACCTACTGGGCAGATATAAGAATAATGTTTAAAATCTAAGTTCCTAGGTTCCATCAACATCTAATTAAATGAGAATCTTTGGAGATAGATTCCCCGGCTAACGTAATTTTCAAAAATACCTTCAGGTGATTCTTAGGTGCGTCCAAATTGACAACCAATGGTCTATCATACCTTTTTCTTCCTTAAAATAATCTAATAGAGATCCTACAGGTGGTATGTTCAGAAAAAAAATGATCATGTTCTTCATTACAAATCACTCAGCTAGTCAAAAGTGCCTGATAGTAGTCAGCTGGAAATGCACATCAACTGCATGGTAAAACCAAAAACTCCATGAAAGATAAGAGCTTCCAGCATGCACAGGTTTATTATTTCAAGCTACTAGGTATCTCAAAGGCTCATCTTTCGAAATATGAAAACAATGTGCTGTCTTCCCAGAGAGCTTCAGCATTACAGAGGAACTCCTAATTGTTTTATTGCATGAGTGATCACAAAAGCTATTATTCTCAAAGGATGACAGCACACCACTGAAACAAAATTTGTTACCAGCCAGCAATGATCAAGAATGTTAGAGCTCATCTCCTAACCAGTGTATTTATTCGTTCTCAACAGGTAATAACAGAAGACGAAAGCCCACCTGTAAGAGTGTAGATAACTGGCCCAAGCTTCTGCTTTGTCCCTCATTTTAGGGACAAGCCTTCTAAGCAGACTTTTGCAAAACCAGTAACAACAAACTTGACATCTATAAAGGGAAGAGAGTAGATAGATATCTAATTAACAAGAAGAAAGATATGGAAAGTGGAAACTTATAAACCCTACAAAGGGAACGTAATATCCTAAATCCAAAGGCATATAAAACGCTGCTAAGAGTTAGCTTTCTGATAAAATAACATGGAAATTAACCAAAACACCATTTCCGATGTAGGCCGCCTTGAAACGCTAACATATTTAATATCATCTGATATGCTTTGCCTTTCTGCCAGTGTGTTTTCATCTATCCTGGAAAGAGTTAAAAAGGGACCATTTTGTATCCTGAGTCTCTCTAGTAAACAAAATAACCGGAAGGAATATGACTCGTATTTTGATAGCTGAATAATTTCTACTCTAAATAAAAATATCAAGATTTCCTCATACTTTAAAAAAATATTTGGATGAAAAGGAAGGTCACTGTGCATAGATAGAGAGAAAGGGCTGAATTAAAATAACTGATTAATTTTCTTGTTCATGCAAGGCATTCCAGCATCGGTTTTGATATATCCTAAAATAAGATTGCTTCATTGCAGTTATTTCTTTTTTAACAATTCTAAGCAATTCTCTTCTGTGGAACTCCTTGTAAATAAACTATGATGTGAATTTGATAGTATGTTTTGTGAATTATAACACCAAAACCTTAACAATACTAGCAAACATTGTCTATACGTATCAGATAGTGTTCGCAGTATTCAAATCATTTTACACATCAGCCAAACTCTTATAAAAACCACAAAGTAACATATTATTTTAATTTTAAAATGGCACAGGATGATTGAGTAACTTGCCCAAAGTCACATAGCTAGGTAACAGGATCCAAACTCAGCATCTCAAGCCATGAATATTGTAGAACAAGTTTGCAAACAGTTTGAACCTCAAAATCCCTTTTCTGTTTTTGTTGTTGCTTTTTTCTGTGAAAGTTAAATTCAATACACAAACACACAAACAAACAAACAGTAAAGACTAACTTCTTTCTGACACTTTTAGAATCCAATTCCACACTCAGAGGATATATTCAGGAAACTTAGGAATGTGGAAGTCACGATCATTTTGCCTGCCTGCTTGCCTCTTCCGGTTCCCAAACCAGATAGTCAGAGATGTCATCACTTCGCTCTAGACAAATCTCTGATTATCGCAAGGGGTTTCACAGAATCCTAAAATAAAAATCATTTGAATTGTAAACACTTAAAATAATCACGTGTCATATAGCTTTTTGGGGATTTCAGGCTATTAACTGTAAAGTTGGAGGTTTCTGCCCATCCAAAACCCTAGAAATAACTATTACAGAATTTCAAGCTGAAATTAACCAAGAACTACACATTCTCCCATTGATTTGATAGAGCACTTTGAGAGAATCTAATCTGGGTTTCTATTTAGAACATGAATCTTATATTAAAAAAATTAATATAAGAAGTGCTTATAACTGAATGAAAGTCCCTTGGCAAGATGCTTTAAATGGAGTGCACTAAGTCAGTTCATTCCCTGTGATGGGAGCTTTACTTTACTGATGTGGACTCCGCCAGCCACTCTGAAATTACAAGTATCAAAACAGAATTTACCATGTATGACAATATTCAACTGAAAATCATTTATTATTTTCTGCTAATAGCGACATATCTTTAAGGTTGGAAACAAAGTTCGCTCCAATGCTTTCATTATAAAATGCAGTATCAATCTAGTATTAACTCTCTTGTGGTTATAGTATATTGAATAGCTTCAACATATTCAAATTTACAATGATCTCTTTAGCTTATTTATTTTCTTCAACTATAAAGGTGTGCATCATACAGGGAAGAGCATACATGAAGATTGAAATACAGGTTTTCCCTTTATCCGAAAGGAGAGTATTCCTATGAAACCTCTCGTAAGCTAAAATGGTATAAAGCAAAGAAAAAACTGCTATTCTTTTACATGGAAATTTTTTTGAACATTCCTAGACAAGAAAAGTAACTTACCAAATCATACCAAATAACACATGAAACCTAAAATAACACTAACATATAGTAAACAGAGTGACACTCTCATTGCAAAACAAACACTAAATGCTATTTTCGCTTTTTGTCCTTTTTCTAAAAGTAAACATCCTTTGGGGTTTTCTTCAGTTAGAGAAAACAGGTACTGATGTAGATCTTTCATAAAAGCAAAGTACCATAACATGAACTTCCAAGACCCAGTGGGCATCTGTATATAAAGTAAACTGAGGGACTGAAATAATCTGAACAGAGAACATCTAACTTCAGTGCTGACATGTAAACATTTGGGAGTTGTCGCTTTGGTTCTCACCCCCACCATCGCAAGATGAAGAAATAGGAAAACAATGACTTTTCCTGGGCTCATAGGAGATCTGAGGTAGTGGGGCAAAAAGCAACAATAAAAAGCCATTACTGGTTTTCAAGCTGGGCAATAGTACAATCAAAAGAGCATTTTAAGAACATTATTCTAACAGCAGTATGTACGGTAGATTTTTGTCAATAACCTAATTAAGAGTTTACTCTCATTAAGACACTGCTAAAAGCTATGGGAGATAATGTATTGTGACACAATAATTCATAAACTGTTTTCAACCAATCTGGTCATATTTTCCAATGCCATTAATGATTTCCTAAAATATTTTATGTTTTTTTCTGTTTGCTTGTATTTGTTTTGCTGTGTTTGTCTGTTTGTTTGTTTTGTTTTTTGCTGTTTGTTTGTTTGTTTGCTTTTGTTTCTGTTCTTTAAACCAAGCTTTTCTAAATACTGTACTGCTTAATGTGGGTTAAATTTTGTGCTTTTACCTGTGTTTCATATAGGCAAATGGGTTGTATTTGACTCAATTTCCAGTCCACTCATTCCTATGAGACACACTGTTGTCCACAAAATTAATGTATTTTCCAATTAGTGAATAGATTATATTTGGTCTAATATGCAGGCCATTCATTGTTATGTACCACAGTTTTATCCACAAAGGATATATATGTACTTCCCAATAATGTAGGGGTGTGCTTTTATTTTCTTATAAAGGAGATGAAGGTTAAAAATAGTATTGCTGGTTAAGTCTGAGGTAGATAATGGAGTATGTTTGAGACAGAGTAACATTAAACATCCCACAAAGCATTAAGAAGTGATTTGATTTCTTAGCATAGGTGATAAAAATACTGTTTTAGTGAATGGAAAAAAAACAAATATACATAAAGAATTATGGCTTTGGGCAGGCAAGAAATTCATAACAAACATTACAAGGAAATGAAGTAGCAAAAAGTTCAATGAATATGTCAAACTACAATTTAAAAAATCACAAGTTGAATAGAAGATAATATGGTGCTGTAATTGTGCCATTAAGTTTCAAGTATTTTTTTTTATCACAGTTCACACTGGGGTGGGGAGGTGTTTTGCAGAATGAAAGGAAAAAGGGCACAGTAAATAAGCACTAAGTACAAAGAACGAATTAGAAACAGGTCAAATAAATACTTAATAAAGTTGCTGCTCCTCATCACAAGATGTGATGAGGGGTAGGAATTTTCTTTCGAATTTAAATTTTTGTTTGTACTTGACTCTTCAGAGAGAGGCATCAAATCATTTGCCTAAACTGGTAAATGGCTGCACCTTAATGAAAAGGAGTAGTTTTTTTGTTTTTGTTGTTTGTTTTTTTCTTATAGAATCGATTCAATTAATTTTATCTTTAATTGTACATAAAATCTTGTTTCACATT
Organism: Hipposideros armiger; assembly: GCF_001890085.2. Lineage (NCBI taxonomy): Eukaryota > Metazoa > Chordata > Mammalia > Chiroptera > Hipposideridae > Hipposideros > Hipposideros armiger. The sequence continues at coordinate 725,877 of NW_017732143.1, read as the reverse complement.
ATTTTCTGAATCAAAATATTTGTGACATCCAGTCTGCAAAGTCAATGGCTGCTACACTTCAAAACGCAAGACATGAAAAAAAACAAAATACTTCTTTCTTTCTTCTTTACAGTGATACAGCACCCTACAAGATACTAAACATCATATATGAAAAATTGAAATCTCTTCTATCTAAAATACAAAGATATTCTAGTTCCAGACAACATGGAATAATAAACACTGGATATACCCTTTTGTCTGATGCAACTAAATGAATTAAAAAAAAAAAAAAAGAAGCAACTTTTAGACATTTAACATCAGGCAAAAAAAAAAATGATAGTAATCCCTGAAAGAAAGGACACAAGCAGCGTAGCCCTATGATTACCCCAGTTTCCTGACAGGAGTTTCCAGGCTGCAGCATAGGTAGAAAGAATGCAAGCAGAGTCCAGCAGTCTCCTAGAGGCAAAGAGACACAGCTAGGAATCCATAGATTCTGTCCATTTTCAGGAAGAGAAGCCACGAGAGGAAAGGTGCACGAGGGAGAGCTTGGCAGAACTCCGAGGATCCTCCTTGGACTTATAACTTAGCACTGATCGCTGAATTAAAGTGAGAAAACTACCCAAAGCTGGGAATGAACCACACAAAAGAAGCAAAGAGAAGAATTCTGAGAGCTTATACTGGGTCAAGAATATTCTTACTCCCACCAACCAGAGTCAATTAAATCTCATAATTCCTGGAACATCAGTCAGACTACTCAGAAAGTGATGCTTCAGTTTGGGGCAAAATAATCCCTAGGCCAACAGATTCTGTATTTCTGCCTAAAAAAGCTCACATGCAAAGTTCGGATATATTGAAATATTACTTAATAACTACGCTGCAGAATAAACCAGAAGACTATAATCCAATATTCAAAAGTACATGGTGCCCAAAAAGGTAACTATCTGGCACCCAATTAAAAGTCACCAGACATTCCAAAAAGCAGAAAAATACAAATTACTAATCAATAAAAGCAAATGCAAAAATGACACAGAAGATAGAATTAGTAGTCAAGGACATTAAATCAGTATTATAACTGTTTTCCATATGCTCAAATAAAGGAAATATGAATCATATTACACAAAGAGAAGGAAAATATATGCAATTTGAATATGAACATGAAAAGTATGCCATAAAAATGAAATGTATAGGATCAACAATAGATTTATATAATACAGAAGAAAAGATAATGAACTTGAAGATGCAGCTATAGAAACTATCCAAAATGAAATTCAGAGAGATAAAAGACAAAGGAAAAATGAATAAAGCATTTGGGAACTAAAAAACAATTTCAAGCAGCATAATATACATGTAATTAGAGTCCTTAAAGAAGGTAAACAGATAAAACATTTGAATAAATAATATGCAAATACTTTCTAAATTTGATGAAAGCTATACGCTCATAGTTTCAATATGTCCAATGAATTTCAAGCACAACAAACATGAAAAATTTTATATCCAGACACATGAATGTGAAATTGCTAAAGGCCAATAATTAATATCTCAAAAGCAAACAGAAAAAGGCATATTGGGTACAGAAGAACAAAGATTAAAAATGACAGCAAACATCTCCTTAGAATCAATGCAAGCCATAAGACAGAAAAGTTATATATTTACAGTACAGAAAGAAAAGGGAAATATAAAACTGTCAACTAGGAATTAAATCCTCATCAAAAAAAGAAATACTTCAAAAATTATGTTGCAATAAATACTTATAAACATACAAAAACTGAAAGAATTCTTCTCCAGGAGACCTGCACAATAACTGTGAAAGGAAATACTCCACGCAGAAGAAAAATCCTACCAAATGGAAATCTGGACCTTAACAAAGAAATTAACAGCACTAGAAACGGTGAGTATGGGAATAATTATTTTTTCTTTCCAATTTTTCTTTAATGTATAATTGACTTTTTAAAGCAGAAATAATACATTGATTATGGGCTTTTAACACATGCAGGTATAATTTGTAAGATAATGACACAAAATTCTGGAGTGGGGAAGTTGCTCAAAAGCAGCAGAATATACATGTTCACATAGAATATTTATCAAGATTGAACATATTTGGGGCCATAAAAGAAGTCTCAATAAAATTTAAAATATCTAAATCAGACATAGCATTCTCTTTCACTATAGTGAAATTAGACTGCAAATCAGTAGAAGAAAGATCACTGCAAAACATCCAAAGGGTTGGAAAGTAATATATTTCTAAAACAGAAATCAAGAGAGAAATTGGGAAGTATTTTTAACTGAATGGAAGCAAAAACTCAGCATATCAGAATTTTTAGAATGCCACTACAGCAGTACTTAGGGGAACATCAAATCTAAATGCCTATTAGAATAAAAGAAAGGTTTCATATCAATGTTTTCATCTTTGACTTAAGAAAATACAAATACAAGACTAAATTAAGCCCATAGAAAGCAGAAGAAAATAAATAATAAAGATCAAGAAATGAATGGAGAAAAAAAAAAAACAGAAACAACTCTAGGAAAAGTCAATGCAACCAAACTCTGGTTCTTTAAGAAGATGAATAAAATTGATAAACCTCTAGCCAAAATGAGTCCGGAAAAACGAAAGGAGACACAAACTATTATCAGAAATGAGAGCAGTAACATCACTATAGAGCCTACATATATTAAAAGGATAACAAGAAAATATCATGAAAAATCTTCTGCTATTTAATTCAACAACTTAGATTAAGTAGAAAAATTCTTTGAAAGATGTGCACTACCAAGGCTCACTCAAGAATAAATAAGATAAATTGATCTATATTTATCAAACAGAATTTGTAGTTATATTTATAGTTAAAAATTTGAATTTGTAGTTAAAAAAAATCTTCCCACAAAGAAAACCCCATGCCTAGATGGCTTCACTGCCAAATTCTACTAAATATTTAAGGAAGAAATAATATCCATTGAACAGTGTGTCAGTTTCACACAGTTACAACAGAGCTCAGTGGAACAGAACACCGAGTCCATACATAGATCTATACATATAGTCAATCGATTTTTGACAAACATCCTAAGACAATTCAAAGGCTAAAGGTTAATCTTTAACAACAATTTACTGAAAAAGCTTTAATCCATACCCACCATCATTTATAAAATTTAATTAAAATCGATTTTATACCTAAATGTAAAAATGTCAAACTCTAAAATGTGTAGAAGAAAACATTGGAGAAAATATTTGTGAATGTGAATTAGGCCATAATTTCTTTAATATTACATCAAAAGCATGATGCACAAAAGGAAAAAAAACATAATTTCTACTTATCAAAATTAAAAACTTCTGTTCTTTATAAGACATAAGACACTGCTAAGAAAATGAAAAGACAAGCTTTAGTATGAGAAAAATATTTGCAGTTATATAGTTAATAAGGACTTGTGTCCAAAATATACAAAGAACTCACACTAATAAGAAAGCAAACAATGGGAAAAATATTTGAAAGGACACCTTGCCAAAGTAAATAATAGGGATGGCAAATAAGGATATAAGATGTCAACATGACTAGGAAAATTACAATTAAAGCCACCAAGCGCTATCACTCCACACCCATTTGGAAGTTTATCGTACAGACTGACCATTCCAAATATCGGTAAGGATGTGGAGCAAATAGAACTTTCGTAGACTAGCAGTGGGAATAACCACTTTGGAAAAGTTTGGTGGCTTCTTAAGAGGTTAGAACACCTATCATAAGACCCAGCCATTCGACTCGCCGTTATTTCCCAAGACAAATAAAAGCACGTGTCTGTAAGATTTGTACCTAGATATTCACAGCAGATCTGTAATAGTCCCAAACTGGAAGTCTCCTGAATGTGCATCCATGGGTAAATGGAAAAATAAATTGTGGTTTATCTATATAATGAGATACTACTAAGGAATAAATGGAATAAACTCAACATACACGAAAACACAACTTTCAAAATAATTATGAGAAATGAAATAGGTCAGATAAACAATATTAACATACTCTGTTTTCATTTATGTAATATTTTAGAATACGAAAAACTAATTATCTTGACAGAAAACAGATAAGTTGAGATGGGGCAAAGGGTAAGGGAAGGGCAGGAAGAAGATACTACAAAAGGGGCATAAGAAAATTTGAGGGCTAATGGCTTTATTTATTATCTTGAGAGTGATTAATTTCACATGAGTATACATATTTCAATAGTTGTCAAATAATAGACTTCAAATATGTGCATTTATTGAGAGTCAATTATATCTCTACAGAGCTTTAAAAAATACTTTGACAGGGCATCTTCTTTTAGTTTTAAATCTAATTTTTGTATCCTTTTTAAAAGATTGATCTACTGGGAGTTGTTTTTTCTGCCTGTATTTCTTTCCTCACCTTGTGCTCACTCCTTACTTAGTTCATGCCAATCTGGCTTCAGCCCCAAGCTTCTGCCAGAAATGTTCCAAATAAAGTAACCAGTGCACTCTATATTATTCGATTCAAATTACGTTTTCCCTTCCTGTCTCACTTCACTTATCAACAGTATTCAACATTGTTAACCATTTCCAGTTTTTTCAAACACTCTTTCTGTTTTGCTACTAAAAACTCATATTCATCTGGTTTTCATCCCACTTTTTGGCCAATCTCATTCTCCAGTGCTGGTTCAGGCATCCTACCCTGTTCATTAAATGCTGGTGTTCCTACAAACTAGAAGTAGCCCCCCATTTTTTTATTCTTAATCTTCAACCCCTTTTATTTCAATAAGCATCTCTATACTCCAAATTATTTCAATATACTTTTCATAGCCTAGAGTTCTCCTCTGATTAAGTCCTGTACACTCATACGTCTAATGGATATATAAAAATACCTCAAATTTTTAAATCATCTGCTTTTTTGTCCCCTTTGTTCTCTACAATGTAGCCAGTATGGAATTTTAAAAATGCAAATCTTATTTGCCACCCACTCCTGCAAACACGTCAATGACTTCCCAATGATCTCAGGTTAAACTTTAAGTATTTAGCATGATCTACAACGTAATCTTGCCCTTACCTACTTGTGGACCGTCTTTTCTACCCTGCTCCTAACTCTTTGAATTCTAGACATATTGACCTTATTTAAATTACATGAATATTTCTCTCTCTCAAACAAAGCTTTAATATGCTTTCTCACTGACTGGCACTCACTCCAAAGCCCTATCTGCTTTTCATTTTTTTAACCTCTCTTCCTCAGATCTCAGCTCAGGTGAATTTTCATTAGGAAAGGTTTTTGATTTCCTGTTATCTGATCTGGAAGCAAACTGTTTCTATTCCTCTTGGCACTTTTAACACATTTTGATTATAAGGAGATGTTTGTTTATTGGTTATATATATGCCACTAACCTGAAAACCCCATAAGACCACAACCATACCTATTTCACTCATTAACTGTTTCCTCATTGCCATGACCAAAGCCTGACACCAATAGAAGGTATATGAAAAAAATAAATTAATATTGTGTGTGCTGTAGAAAGAGTTATCACAGTTAACTCACTCAATAACTTACACAGGAAACAACGTTATAGTCTAAAAAGCACAGGCTTGGAGACAAAAAGTTAGAAGATGAATTTCAGCCTCCACCACTTCTCAGATGGATGACTTTAGATAATTTATTTAGCTTTCTAGGTCTAAATGTCCTCTTCTTTTTGATGGGTATAATTAATAACAGCTATCCCTTGAGGCTTTTATGTATAATAAATTCAATGATCAATAAAAACTCCCAACTGAGATCCTGTAAAACTACAGGGCCAAACATTTTAAATATTATCATACAAATTTAAAAAAATTAAATGTAAGTTGTAAGTAATGAGTTAGTTCTTGCATAAATTTCAAAAAAGTTAAACAAAAATTGGTTACATCTCAATGGTAGACTTTCAAAGGTAATATTTAGCTTAACAATTTGTATGCAGTAATCTCAGCTTAGGAAATCACCAGCCCACATTATGACAGCATGCTTAAATAATACCCATTTGTATTTTAAAGTCTACTTACCTTTTAATTCTCCAATTATGTTTCTATAATACTTGGATCAAAGGTGTGATTTTTTTTTCATACTGCTTATAATTACATATAAGTACCCATCTAAATTTTGATATCACATTATCCATTATCTAATAATTATATTAGCTCCCAGTTTTGTTTTGTTTGTTTGTTTTTTCTAAAGATTTTCATTGGGGAATTGGGGGAAGGGGAACAGACAAGTTGCTGTCCCTTTGTTCTTCAGTCTAGTTGTAGAGGACGTTGCTTCACTGGCCCAAGTTGGCACCATCATTGCGCTCTTCCCGGGCGAGGCAGATCAGTCGCCGGCTTCTTGATTGTCATTCATGCTGGCTGCTGGCCACACACGGTAGCCCATGGCAACCCACTGCAGCAGGGGCTGTAGCCTACACCATCACAGGCGACTCACGGAAGCCCAGCTCCAGATTGAGCTGTTGCTCAGCATCTTAGCTGTAGAGTGCAGTCACTGGCCCTCATATGTGGGATCTGAACTGGGGCCCTCTGGCATCCCAAGCAAGTTCTTAACCATCGCGCCACTCGGCCGGCCCAGCTCCCAGTTTTATTGGCATGCTTCCAGTGATTTAACAGCAATTCATAAATAATATGTAATAATTAAATAATTAATATCATAAAGAAATATGTGGATTAGAGTCTTATCTTTAATACTGCAGTTATTCAATAACTAGTCATGCACATTTTCAGCCGTTATTCATTGGATAATGCTTTGATGGATACAAACAGACAATTGTGTGAAATAAATTTGGTAAACTTTTTCTTTATCATGGAAAAGTAATCAGACTATCACTTCCTTAGCCTTGGAATGAAAGGTGTATGAAACTTCAATTGCCAAAGGACTCCAAAAACATAACATAAAAATTGTTGGTAAGAAAAAAAGAAAGAAGTAGTTTAATATAAATGACATTCTACATTAGAAAAACAATATTGAAAATTAAGAACATAATAAAGAAAAAAATATTTTTTAAATGTTCCTTTTTTTCCAACTACACAAATGTTTCCATCAATAGGCCAACAAAGGTTGCCATTAAATACCAGTCATAAAAAAGTTAATATAATGATATTATGTACCTTTACTGTTTGGGATTCAAATGGTATATGAAAACCAGAAGTTAATAAATTAAAAGTGTATCTATAATGGAATTTTAATTTCATTATATAGAAATACAAATATTGAATTCATTTTTTTAATTAAAATCAACATGACCTACAGTATAATATATTGGGTTGTCGGAAAAGTCATGACGTATTTTTGTAATGAAAAACATAGAAAAAATACATCATGACTTTTCCGACAACCCAATATTAGTAACGTGGTAGATTAAAATGGTCCTATAATTTTCACCACATCTCCAAAAAGAGATGGAGTCTACTTCTCTTCCCCTTGATTCTGGGCTGGACTCAGCTTTTCTTGACCACTAGAACGTCACAGATGTGACACTGCATAACTTATGAGACTGGTCCTAAAGATGTCTGCAACACTTGCTTTTATATGTTTAGAAAGTTTCCTCTTGGAAACCACCCACCACACACAGAGAATTCCAAGGCAGGCAGGGAAGTCCTGTGAAGGATAGTCAGGGTGCTCCTATGAGAAGCCTCAGCTAAATGTCCAGCCAACAGCTGCCACCCACCACCAGCCATGCTGACTAAGCAATTTTAGATGTCTCAGCCCAGTGGAGCCTCCAGTCCCAGCTGGCACCACTGGAAACAGATCTATCCAACTGAGTCAGCTCTCTTAGTGTGTTCAGGCTGCTAGAGCAGAATAACAGACTGGGGGCTTATAAACAACAGACATATCTTTCTTACAGTTTTGAGGGCCAGGAACCCCAAGATCAAAGCAAGGCAGATTTGGGGTATGGTGGAGGCTGCTTCCTGCTTCATAGAAAACCATCTTCTCACTGTGTCTTCATCTGACGCAGGGGCCAGGGAGCTCGGAAGGGTCTCTTTTATAAGGGCACTAATTTCATTTACAAGGACTCCATTCTCATGACCTAAACACCCCGCAGGAGCCCCACATCCTAATGCCATCACATTTTAGATTACGTTTCAACATATGAATTTTAGAGGAACACAAATGTCCAGTCAACCCACAGCATGAAGAGAAATAATAAATTGCATCGTTATTTACAACCACTAAGTTTACGGATGGCTTGCTATGCAGAAGCAGGAAGTAAAATAGAGGGTAAAAGTTCAACTGTGATTTCAAATGAACAGTGACTCTGGAATCAGACTTCCTGCTTTCAGCCCTTGGACTGAGAGCAGTTGTATGACCTTGGTCAATTCACAATTCACTCGATTTCTGACTCTTAGTTTCAATAGAAATCACTTTCTACATTGTTGTGAGAAGAGAAGGATTCCTGTAAAGCACGTACACAGTGACTGGAACCTGGTAAATAGTCCAATAAATGTTGGCTGTTGCTGTGTTGTAGCTATTGATGGTGATGTTAACCTAGTCAGTATGAAATATTATAGAGCAGGCTTCACTCTGCTGAGGACCTGTGATGTTGGGCGGGTAACAGAGAAATAAAAAAGCACAAAATCAGAGCGAGCTTATGTTCAATATACTTATTTCAAAAGATGCGTGTTTGAAAAAGCTGTTATTTTAAATAACAGCAATATTGTTAGACAGAAAGGTAATTTTGACATTGAGTAAGTAAAGCTATTATTTATTTTTCATAAATTATTATTTTAGACCAAGTGTATTGCCCTTTGCTTCTTTTTCTAGAAATATCCAAACAGATGTAATTATTATGTTATCATGAACCTTAAATACCTAAAGTTAGTTGACTAGAGTTTGACATAATGATAGAATTGATGTATTGCTTATTTAATAATAATAATTGATTTGGTTCTTTAACATAAAACTGGTTATCACATCCCAGAAATATGCCATCCACATGTCTCAATAATATTTCATTACATGGCCCATTTTGTTCTTCATTTACCTGATTAAATTTTTGTTTCTGACCAGAACTCTAATTTGTACTGGGCTTTCAGAAAATCCTTTTCCCTTTTATCTATATTTTTAAAACTTCCCATTGGTATTCTCTAAATAGCTCTCAATTTTGATTTCACATATAGAATGGCTTTTCTTTGTCCTTAAGAGAAAATTAACATTAGATTGATACTAATAACTGGCATCTATTTGTGTTACCCAAACAACAAGTATTTTTATCTTTATGTTTGACCAACTGCACATTGTAAACCAATAATTTCACTTGAAAAGAGTCAAAGTCATAATTTCCTTTGCATTTACCCTTTCCCGCTCAGCAGGACATGTCTCTTCTCTCAAGCCTCCATTAGAGACTTGACTTAGTCAATAGAGAAAGGCGGTCATTCTGACACATGATTATGAGAAACTGCGACTGCTTCCTACTGATCTCTCCACCAAACCCCATGCACATCTCGCTTAAATGTGCCCTTTAGGTTAGAGTTCTCCCATGCTTGCCTCGCTTCTACAAGTTCATGCAATTAACGTGAATCTAGAGTGATTCCAATAGATCACAGGAGAAATGCAAAAGGGAAGAAAATTCAGGGTAAACTGTATTTGTGAAAAGAATATAATTGTATTCACTAAAGAAAACACACATATTCGTGTATGAAAATTAACCAGCAGTTCCTAAGCCTCCGTTTTATTTAGTGTAGATTTAAGGTAGCTACTCAGACTAAGTCAGCCAAGTTTATTTAGTTATTTGTTTAGCGTGTTTGTTCTCTTATTCAGTTTGTCTTACTTAGAAATGTCTTGATCAATGTGAAAGCTGCATTCAAATTGTTATTTTCTCTAATTACCTGAGTCAACAGAAAGAAAAAAATGACAGTAAAAAAATCACAGAACATGCCCAATATTTTTCAACAATTACACAGTAAATCCTGACAGAGCCAGAAGAATGAGAAAACACACTTTCATGAAAAAAATATAGGGACAAGTTAATTGGTCAATGTCAACTAGCAAATTAATAACTATAGTAGAGCTCACAATTAGTGCTTATTACCTAGTGCTAATTCCACAGTGGATATCTGTACTAAAATGCAATACTATACATGCAAGGAAGAAACATGATAAATGTAACTTGGCTCTGAGAGCAAAGCCACATCCCCATGACAAATAGTTTTGATTTAATCATCAGTTCTTGGCTTCCATGTTCAGTAGAGACTGAAGTAAGGACAATGTGCACTAAGCTGTCCATATCAATTAGGTGTCATTAGATTCACCTACTGTACAGATAGGCATGGCCAGCAATGCTGCAACACCAAGCGGAAATAGTATATATTGAACAGAACCCAAGGCAGGCTGCAGGAGGGGCTCACATTCTCAGTTCCATCTATTCTTGCTGCATTGCCATGTCTCCCTCAAATCACAACTATGGCCCCATGAGTCCCCAAAGTCAATCCCAGTTTCGACATGGGCCACATGTTGGTATTACCCATATGTAAACTTCTACAGCAGTACCACCACACTGAGGTGGCTCTAAAGGACAGGGAGAAGGAAATCCTCCCCATGGGCTAAATTTCAAGCCATGCACTTGGCTGGCCATTTCACCACAGGAGAGATGGCCAGAGATACAGATCTAAGGAGGGCAGATATTCTTTCTCCCCTGTCCTTGGCAGGTAGAGAATGGGGTGTCCTTGGCCTATGAAGGACCGTTCAGATTCTCCTGGCTGAGGCTCTGAAATTTGAAGTCTGAGAAACTTACACGAAGATACACAAAGAGCCCAATTTGAGACCGTGTCAACTGTGGTGGAGTGAAGTGCCCAGGAGCAGCAGCAGCAACAGTAAGAGTTAATGAAAACTAGAACCAGTAGTGATGTTCTAATCAGGCAATTTCTCTGGGGTGTCCTGCTGACACATTCATCCTTGTCTAAGCCTTGCTCTACAGCATTCCCTGAAATTCCATGACATAACAGACACTTTTCTAAAAATTACTCTTCTTTTCAAGGTAACCAGAGTTGATTTGCTTTTGAAATCAAGAAATCTGATAAATACAATGTCTTCTGCCTCTGCATATATAGTTATTATTATTTTTTAATTCACCAACAAATATGTTTATGAGTTTAATGCTGGGTCTATGTGACAAAGGAAAATACCTTCACTTCTAACATATGAACATTTATCTAGAGATTTTTTTTCAGAGCTGGATTGACATTCTGGGATTATATTTCACAGATAAGATAGTTAATAACATCTCATAAACTGCAATGCACTAAAATATTATTTGAATGATTTTCCTAATAATATTATGTGAACAAATTTGATATGTGATTAGAAAATTTCTTAAGTACTGAAAACATTATACACTAATTAGTATTTGGTAGAATGTTTTATTTTAAAGGAAAATATGAAGATTTTTCAGAACATTACTGCAGTTGAAATAAAATGAAAAGTAAAATTCAATCCATACATTTTAATTTGTTTTAATATGAGAACATCTAAGTATACTAATGTGACAAAACTGTGAAATAATCGGCAAGCAATACATTTTTTAAAACACATAATTGGAAAGCAATAATAAATAATGTTTACTTTGTTTTGAATAATATGTGAAGTATACTTATTGCTTCTGTTTATTCGAGTCTTGTTCAAAATATAAATGAACTTAAGACCAAGTAAGTTGCCATTTTCTTCACTGATTTTTCGTTTCTTAAAAAAAAATATTTGCAAGGGGAAGGATTTCTACTTTCCTTTGAAATTGGAAGAAGACCTTACTGAACTCATGAATAGAAAACTTAATTTAAAATTTAACAGAATCATTTAGCATGTGAATTATTATAATTAAGCATATTAAGTGGGTCATGGCTCCAATGTCTGTGTTCAAAACACTTGAATATGAACACTGAAGATACTGCTCCTCATTGAGTCAATGAAGAAAGTATCATCAAAGGGAGTAAGTGACTGAAAGGAATTGTGGTCACTACAAATGTCAATGAAGCCAGAAATAGTCCTTTAAAAATCAGCTATGCTGCCAGTGAATGCAGAGAGGGCAAAGCATATGAGTCATTGATATAATCAAAGTCATAACTGAATGGGTTACTAATCAATTAATAATACAAACTACAATATTCTAACTTTTTAGTTCACTTGGACATATTCAATTTAAAAGATCACATTCCACTTGTAAAGAGATGGCACATTTATATTATTGAAAATGTTTGTTTTCTACCTTTTTAAAGGAGAAAATAAAAATGATCTAAAGCCATAGTCTGAACCTCACTGTGTACTTAAAGCATTAGAAATAATAAAGAACATTTTTCTTTTCCAATCTCCAGGCACACATTTAATCGGAATAATGCAACTGATGGATGTCCTCCACCAAAATATGTAGAGGTGATGGACCATGCCCAAGTTGCTCGTAAGGCACTTAATAAATGAGAGTGAGAGAGAGACAGAGACAGGATAATCAAGTATTTCAGAAGAAATAAGGTGTAGGTTTTTCCAGGTAGAGAGACATAAAAATGTCAGAATTATTTTAAACTGTTTGATATAGAAATATGTAACAATGTCTTGGTATCTTGAAAGAGATAATGCAACTTGCAAACACTCTTAGGTCAGAATTTATGTACTAATTTTATCTCATTCAGAATCTAAATTAAAATAAGCCTTGACTCTGATTACATACTGATGCAAATTAGTTTTCCAGAGTTATGATAAAATGTACACTTTGATAAAGTTAATTCCTATATCAAGACCCACGAAATGGAGGCTGCCCCAGTGGGCTGGCCCACATCACAAATCTGAAACCTGAGTCAGCCTGCATTTTGAAGAAACAGCTCCCAAGAAAACCTAACCTACACTAATCACAATCTTCCAACTCAGCGCTAACTAGCTTACCTTACCCTAAAAAAGTAGGACCTGCTGTCCTGATAAGGAAACCGTGACCTCCTCGCCAATCGCGCCCTGTTCCCAGGCTGCCTCTTCTCTCTGTGACACTTACTCTTGCCCCGAATCCCTCAGGCAGAGGACATCACTGCTTTTGAGGCACTGTGCTGCCCCAATCCATGGATTGTTTCTCCTTAAATAAAGGACATCAAACTCATTACTAAATTGTTTTAGTTTTGCCATTTGACAGTTTATACCAATCGACAGGCCCATGTTGATACTACCTAACATGCTACTTCAATGGGTACTGTGTGAAATATTGAATTCAAAATTAAAATTATAACAAGGAAACCGTTTTTGACAGTCTCTCCCATACGCCTACTGAGGTACCTATGAGAAAAGGAATACAAAGATTTACTCTTTTCTCAAAGAAAAACTATGTAAGTAGTTCCCCTAAATTATAATGTCTAAGAAAAAAAAAAAGAACCTAATCCCTCTGTCACATCTAAAATGGAAGCTTTAGAAACACAAAAGAAGGTAGAAAGATGCTCTATCCTTCTTCACTGCTCATGTACAAACCAAAAACCCTTACCTTGCAGCAGCCATACTCTAAACGCTGGCAGCATTCCATTACTGCAGACAGTCAGTGTCTGAGGAAGATACTGCCCGTCTCTTACAAACCACCCTTACTGTCCTATGTCATGCACATATGTAATTTCCCTGAGATTAAAAATATTTTACATAAAAACAGAATTTCGGTGTTGGTAGTGTATTATTTTCTTACTGCTGCCATAACAAATCACCATACCTTAATGTCTTCAAAGAACACAAATTTAATACCTTACCGTTCTGGAGGTCAGAAGCCTGACATGGATCTCACTGGACTGGAATCAAGGTGTTGGCAGGACTGAGCTCCTTTATGGAGGCTCCAGGGGAGAATCCACGTCTTACCTTTTCCAACTTCAAGAGGCCGCCTACATTCCCTGGCTCATGGCCTTCTATCTTGAAAATCACCATCGGTGGGTTGACTACCTGCCTAACATCACTCCAACCTTGCTTCTTTCAACACCTCTTCTTTTCTGACACTTCTGCCTCCGTCTTCCACATTTAAACAACCCTAGTCGTCTCATAGGACCCATCAGTATAATCAGATAATCGTATTTTAAGGTCAACTTAAAATACAACCTTCATTCCATGTGCAGTCTCCATTCCCCTTTGCCATGTAACCACACATATCCAGGGATTCTTGGCATTTGGGCGCAGACATCTTTGAGGGATCAGGCATTATTCTGTCTACCACAAGCAATATAACGTTGCTTCCTGGAAACTACTATAAAATTCAATAATAGACTTAAGCTAAAATGCTGGAAGAAGTTATTTTTGCAGGTTATATTTTCCATGTACTCCAACAGTGTGTTCTAGAAGTAGTACAAGTGGGATACAAGTAACCTACCTCAGGCCCCCAAAGCCACATGATGCATGCCAAACAAACACTGAAACGAAGCTATAAATAAAACTTCCATCAACGTGGTACACCAAGCTAATCTGAAAAGTTCTCTACCAATCTAAATGCAAAAAGATAGATATTCTGGATAAGGAGCTCATGAAAATGTGTCTTCACTAAAAGCCTTAGGAGATGCTGAATTGTGTTTCAATGTTCTCAGGATGATAGAGGCACAATCTTGAACAGCCACGAGGCTGCAAACTGAATCTGAGAGATTTACAAAAAGCACAAAAGTGATGTTGTCTTTATTTACAAAAAAAGGAAAAAAGTAGGGGAAAAACTACTTAATATCCTCTCTTGGTCGTTATTTAGGAAAGCAGGTACTTAAAAAAATACCTTGAGAGAAAGCGAGACAAGTCTTGACCCACGCACAATTGTCAAGTCTGCATTTTAAATCCATTTTAAAGCTGCAACATCAATTCATAAAATTAATACAAAATGGGTCTGGAAAAGGTGAGAAACCAAGGACTCTGGGAAAAAAACAAATACAGTGCTTTTTACTAAAGTTCTTCCTGTCTAAATGGACAAAGGACCGCTAGAAATAAGATGCTCAAATGAAAAGCATCCTGAGATGTCAATTTCTACTTAAGAAAATGAATCACAATGAGAGAGTATCATTAGACATAGCCATCAGATTTAGAAATCCCATAACTATCAATAAAAAATATGAGATTTTACAATAAGTATCTTTTTACTGATTAGAGGGTAAGCAATACATACCTTATCCAAAGAAGGACACTAAAAGTAACTCATTTTAAAAAGAAAAAATGTAATTTCTAGACAATTTAAAAAATGGATTTTGTATTGAAAATAAAACTAGACAGATAAGTAAAATAGTAGTTTAATTTTGTGGGGAAAAAGAATTAGAGACCTGGTAGTTCCAAAAGATATAATCACCCAGAATGAATTATAGAAGATTATATAGCATTGAGGAGACCAAGGTTTAACTTTAGGGCCCGCCAAGAAAAAGGTCCCAGGGAACATCCCAGACCTATTGAAATCCTGGCTGGTGAACATAGATATAGGAGCCCTTACAAACACTTGCATCCACCTAAGCCAGCCTGATCTCTGATTGGTTCAAGGCAATATTTCTTAAAGTATATACTACATGCATATAGGTGGAAAATCTTTTCATAATAACACTAAGATGTTATTTACCTTTCTCATTTTGTCAGCATTTGCACCAATGGTGCAAAACAATGATGGCTAAGTGTTGCTGCCTTAGCACAAATTAAGACAGTGGCACCAAGTTGTATTAGCACTCATAATATTACTGTACTCATTGTTTTCTTCACAGCTTGCACTCACTATTAAAATGCAATCAAAATTTTTAATTGACATTTTTACTTATGATGATGCACTAAAAAGTACTAATTTTATTAATTCTTGACCCTTAAAAACACATTTCTTTATAATAATGGAACTATTCATCAAACAATTCTCCCCTCATCAAAAATATATTAACTAGAGACAAAAACATTTATGTAATTCATTTTAGTTGTAAGCTAGACTAGCCACTTTTTTCATAGGACATTATTTTTTAATGAAATTCAAAAAAGGAGAGCAGAGAAAGAATAAAGTAGAAGTAACATTTGAAGGAATAATGATCAAAAATTTTCCAAAACTAATGTAAAAAAGTGTGTAGCACTAGAGCAAGGAAAATGAAATAATTTAAAATGCATTTGATCCAAAGGAAAGCAAGAAAAAACTTGAAAAGGAACACAAAAGTAAAATGGGTAGAAAATGTTTAGTAAAGCAATAAATATACACCTAACATATTATATCACTTCTTTTATTTAATATAAAAGAAATAAACACTCTAAACATTATTAATCTCAAACCAGAATTAAAAATCCAATGTATCTGCTGCTTGAAAAAGACATAAGTAAAGTCACAGAAAGACTGAAGGTAAAATATGTAAAGAAATAGAAGCGCGTGCACGTGCACACACACACACACACACACACACACACATACACACAACCACAAAAAGACACTGAGTACAATATTAAAAAAATGGAAATTTTAGTATTAAAATCATTATTATATGCAAAGATGGTCATATCATAATGATAGTATGGTCAGTCTACCACGAGATATAATTCTAAAATCATAAGCACCCTATAATATAGTATAATATAGCTCTAAATTTTTAATCAATAATTGACATCAAAGGAAAA
>NW_017732143.1:706459-707561 GCF_001890085.2 Hipposideros armiger | reverse complement strand
GAGCTAATGTGCTGCTCTCATTTCCTTGCAAAGAGGTTAACTTCCTGGAACGACTTTGGTAGAATCTCTTATTTCAGAAGAAGCCTCTGCTTTATATTTGCTTAATTGAAAGACTAATTCAAAAGATTCCTGGAGGGGCGGGGAGGGGACAGGGCGTTGTCTCCTATGGTGTTTTTACATTGAAACCTTTTAGAGAAAATATTTGCTGATTTAAAATGGAAACACACAAAGGCAGCCCTCCTCAAGACCTGGGGTTGTAAAAAATTATTGCTCTTTTCATGGAGCTGAAGAGAGTGTAACACAACAGTTAAATGTAAGTATATTCAAAGTACGCTCCAATTACATTACTCATGAGAATTTTAATGATTATCTCACTATATTTTCTGAATATGACACTTATATCTTGAAAAATTCTCGCTAGCCAGTGAAATATTTTTCATTCAGAGGAGTTGTCTGTCTTTTGAAAAATAATAAATACAGATCACATTTATTTTAGGATGTCAGAAACAGTCCAGTTGACAATATTAATAGAGTGGAAAACACATGATCACCAAAGGTTTCCTGCCAAATATGACAACCTTCTAAATTACTTGTCAGAGTTGACCTGCACACAAGCTTAGATGAACTAAGTTAGGCAAGTTAACAGTGAGTGTAAAAGTGAGATAAATCTCAGAATTTCAGTGATACTTATCACTGTACAAATCTTAGAACTGAGTAGAAAAAGTAGAGGGAAAGTTTACTTACTTCCTAGAACCATCCACGTGCAAAAGGTATATTTATACAAGTTCAAAGAAAGAAGACTCTTACCACACATTTAATGTAATCATGCAAACAAACACAGTGGGGATGTTTTGATTTGTCATCAGATGAAAGGAATTGTTAACAAGGGTGTCAAATAAATAATGCGTATGGTAAATATCAGACTATAAGGATGGCATTTACAATTAGGAACGTTAACTTCTTTTCTACACTCAAACTTCAATTCCTGAAACCTAAGACTAGAAAATAAGTGAGGAGTAGTTTCATGAGCTAATCTATCACCCAGATGTATTATAATTGTTCAGCATATTTCTAGATGCAAGATGAAAGTAATTCTTAAAAC
>NW_017732143.1:703634-704413 GCF_001890085.2 Hipposideros armiger | reverse complement strand
TTTTTTATTTGACAGAAATTGCTGTACCAGAAGTGATGTGTGATATGGAACCTTTCTGATGTGATCACAAAATACGGTGAATGCTGCTGCCAAGTGCCATCCAAAGAGAAGGCAGGGATCTTCAGTATGGGAAGGAGTGCATCAAACCTTAGTAACAGTGTGTGACAAGTTTCTACTTGTTCGTCTCAGTTGGGTGTGAACTGATTGAGAGAAGGTGCATTTAAAGTGTGCCCTAAATCATCCTCCATCATGACAGTGCTCCATGTCACACATTGCTTCTGGTACGGCAATTTCTGCCCAATACAATCATTATGCTGTGTCCTCATGCACCTTATCCACCAGATTTTGCACTGTGTGACTTTTGGCTCTCCCCCGAAGTCAAAATGATTTAGGACATCAAGGCAGCCATGATAGCGCAATTAAAGGCACTCATGAAAGAAGACTTCCAGAACTGCTTCAGAAAGTGGCAAGAATAATGGGATAAGTGCATTTGAAGTGAGGGGGAGCACTTTGAGGGGGATGAATGGCAATGTGTCTTTTACCGTAACAATTTTTTAAAAAATGTTCACTGTATTTTTTACCTCACCTCATATGTCAAATAACATTGACACAAATAGAAACCTGATCTCTACAGTGATAGACTACTCCTTTCAAATGCAAATAAAATAATTGCCAAAATCAACGATTTTCTTGTTATATATAGCAAGGCTCAACATGTTTTAAAAGATTAAAATGATTTAGAGTATATTCTCTGACCAGAGTGAAACTAAGCCAGAAAC
>NW_017732143.1:691282-694149 GCF_001890085.2 Hipposideros armiger | reverse complement strand
TTTATTTTAAAACTGACCTTTAATTTTGGCATTTTGTTAATAATCTTATGGTTGCAAAAAACAACATTTTCCTGATTTTTCAATTGTATGTATTTTAATACACTATTTAACCACACTTTCCTTTTGGAGCTTAATAGCGTACTCAGGCTTGCCATTATTGGCATGAGAATGGCAGAAAAAGTACATGATAAGAAATTTAGGACACTCCAAACACATTTCATGTGTGAACAAATTGTAGAATTTTTTCCCTTACAGGAATGCCATACACTTTTTTAATGAAAGACTGTTTTACATTAACCACGCGTATGCATTCACTTGTGTACATTTCCTTAAAAAAAATATTGAGTTATTTATTGTTCTCCGTATCTTCAATTGTAATAAGTGGTCTACAAATACTCAATTTGCTTAAGGATATACTACAATTAAGGCATTAAAACCTAAACTAATTAGACACAGTTCACATCCAAAAGGGAAACATAAATGACAGATTTGGGGACCACAGAATGCATTTTAACTGTTTTGACAGATTGTTTTATATATTTCCAAAAGAGTTATCATATTGGTCACAGAAATGGTGGCGTGAGGAGAGTTTCTTGAAATCTCCCCGGGAAGTTACAACCAATTGAGCAGCTATAATTCAACAAAGGACTCCCTGCATATCACACAAGTACACCTGAGAGACTTGCACTGTGAATCACCTGAAGTTGGGTAAATTGGGCTGCCAGGGGAGAAGGGTGGGGGAAAGTGCAAAGATGCTGGCCATGGGCCACGGGTCATGGGGCCCCAGGGTATGGGGCCCCAGGACACAGACTGGAGCTGCAGCCTCAGCAGAGGAAAGAATTCAGTCTCTAGGCACACCCCTTGTGATTCACAGTCAGTCTGGCCTGAGGAATCAGCATAAAAAGTGGTTAAGCCCACATGCCCAGGCAAAAAACAGAAAACAAAGGAAGTGCAGAGAGTTCCAAACAAGACACATCATAGTTAAAATGGCAAAGATTAAAGACAAAGAGAGAATCCTAAAAGCAGCAAGAGAAAGATAGCTAGTTACTTACAAATGAGCTCCCATAAGACTATCAGATGACTTTTCTACAGAAACTTTGCAGGCCAGAAGGGAGTGGCAAGAAATATTCTAAGTGATGAAAAATAAAGGCCTACAAGCAAGATTGCTCTACCCAGCAAGGCTATCATTTAAAATTGAAGGAGAGATAAAGAGCTTCCCAGAAAAGGATAAGCTAAAGGAATTCATTACCACCAAGCCAGCATTGCAGGAAATGCTAAAAGGGTTTGTTTAAGCAGAAGAAAGGAGATAACAAACTAACTAATACAGACCAGAAATATGAATAATAAAATGGCAATAACTATGTGCCTATCAATTATCACTTTAAATGTAAATGGATTAAATGCTCCAATCAGAAGACATAGGGTAGCTGAATAGATAAGAAAACAAGACCCATGCATATGCTGTTTACAAGCGACTCGCCTCACATCAAAAGACACATACATACAGGCTGAAAGTAAAGGGATGGAATAAAATATTTCACACAAATGGAAACGAGAAAAAAGCTGGAGTAGTAATACATCAGAAAAAATACACTTTAAAATGAAAGCTATAATAAAAGACAAAAAAGGGCACTTCATAATAATAAAGGGATCGATCCAACAAGAGGACATAACCCTAGTAAACATCTATGCACCCATCATAGGANTGGGAAATTATAAAATTTTTTTGATCCTTTCTAAAATGTTTATTAAAAATCAGTGAAATTCTCCTTCTGTTATATAATGAAGACTAATTTTTATGCTGGATAAGATCTTATGTTGTATGTGTGAATACACTTGAAGAAACTGAGCATCATGTGGCACGGAAACACATACTTCAAGTGTGTCAAGACACAGCAGGAATTGAGCATGCAATAAATCATAGACAAAGAAAAAAAATCAGAAAAAGAATCTTAAAAAGTACTGGCTTATTCAGATTTCTTCCCGTTGCCTCCTACGAAGTACATTTCTAAGACATTAGAGAATCACTTTAACTCTCCATTTTCTGCTGCTATAATAGTTATTTATTAGATACATCAATTAAGCAAGAAAATTCTAGATTTCTCTCAGTGCAAAAAACATTTTATCGGCAGAAGAGGGAACTGGTGTCCCTCATAGCTGCACAATAGCTGTGCTATATACACACAAGGTTATAGTCAGAGGAAGATAAAAAAGCGAAGTAAATAGCTGCCATGTATGGAGTAGCACTCAACACTTACGAGTATAGCATGCTGCACGAGCTGTTTTAAAACATCATTTCATTTAGTGCTTGCAAGAAATTCCTATAGACAAATGGATTACTGTGCATCCTTCAGGGTACCAGATAGCTATAATTTTCCAGCACTGGGGAGGATGCTTCAACATATAAACAATTCTGGGTCAGAAGACATACTGTCTACTTATTGCATACTTCCTTTCAGTGCCTTAATATAGAGTATTGCACGATCCTGATATTCAGTAAATGTTCTCAGGGTACCAAGAGATTATTTTAGTATACTATATTACAATCCTTAAAGAAGGGTATCAATATTTTATTGGTGGTCTTTAGCTTTCGATTCCCCAAACCAAATATATAAAAAGTAGGAAGGCATAGCTTAGATTTAAAAAAGAAAAATCTGAACTATGTCCTACCACACCAGAAGACTCTTCCATTTCATGTATCATATGCTATAATTTCTTCTTCCTAACCCCAAACTAAAACTGGTAAGGGTAACAGAATCACTATGATTTATTTGAGCTAATGGTGACTTTATTGTTTCCCCATGACTTTACCATAGAAATGTGAACACTTGAACATCTCTGCTAGCAATAAAGAATGAAAGGATTAG
>NW_017732143.1:685146-689002 GCF_001890085.2 Hipposideros armiger | reverse complement strand
TTTATACTTAACAAACTCAAAATATCAATAAGAAAACCACAGACAACACAGTAAACTAAAAAATGAACAAAACACTTGGACAGATACTTCACAGTGGGGAAAATTCAAATAGCCTATAAACATGTAAACAGTGTTCAAACGCACTACTAAAGAAGGAACACCAAATAAAAATCACAATGCCACTAAACAGCCACAGATTTACAAGAACCATAGATTCTGGAACCATCAACTGGCTTTGACTGTGCGGAGCAATCAGAATTATCATGACTGCATTTCAACAGGAACTTGTGAATGCTCACACTATGACCCGGCAATCCTACTTCTGTGGACATAGGGTACAAATATGTTTGCAAATGTGCATGACAAGACTGTATGTCATGCAAATTTGACCAGGACACAATGACCAGGACAGCAATTCTGTAACTGCCACCCAGCAACCCAAAGGCCCAAGAGCCCAGAGTCAAATGGATTCATAAATTGTGACCCAGGCATATAATCAGGGGTCTTACGCAGCAAGAAAAGGTAAGCGCGAAATCTACATGCAATAACTGAGTCAATTTTATAAACATGATATTCAGTAACAGTAACACCATGCAAAATAATTCATACTGCAAAATTCTGTTATGCAGATTTCAAAAACAGGCAAAATGAAATTGTTGTTTAGGGTTGCATACACAAATTTCACAATTCTAAAAGCAGGAAAAGTCTTCCCATTGTATGGATGCATTTCAAAGAGCCAAAACCAGGTAAAGGCAAACAATTCTCTAGTTTTCAGGAAGAAAAGCCTTGGAATTGCTGTCTCGACGATTGCAGCAATAGCTAAGGCAATTGTCAATAATTTCTACCATATTTTTTACCATGTGCTATAACAAAAAAACGTATTTTATAAAATGAATACCAAGACACGTGAGTGTATTTTTTCTACTTACATAAAAATGACCACGAAGCTTCCTACACTCATTATTCTCAAGCAAATCAAGATGACCACTGGTATTTGACATAAACTAACATGACAAAGTGCTTTACAGATACAGTGGTTATCTTAAAACCTTTTAAAGGTCCCTACCAATGATGAAGATTTGATGGCTTTGCTTTAGCTGAAAGATTTTTTATGACTTATTGTAGAAATGTCATATAAGGCAGCACAGAAAAGAACATTCACAAAGGAATCATACCTGTTAGGAAACTCAAAGGGATCTGGAGTGCTGGATGACCTAATGTTGGCATAGAGGGAAAGTGACCAATGGTTGACCTGAAGCTGAACTGGGACAATCAGAGGCCCCTCAGCCCCTCCCAGGTCCTTGGGATGTAAGTTTCACCTACCTTTCCCCCAATGAAAGCCATTTTCAAGGACGCAGCACTGAGACAGTAATGTGTTGCTGCACCACCTGGATGGTAGACGTGAAGAAACCCCATTAAGATTCTGGCAGGTGGGTGCCAAGATCTACTCATCTTGCAGCCATCCAAGATTAACCTTGTATGTAAGTTCCTTTGCTTATTAAACATGCCACCTACCTATCTGGAGTGGTCTGCCTCTTTCTTCAGTCTCCCCTTGTCCTTTGTGAATGGGGGATAGTTCTTGATTTAACCCAGAAGCTCCAGAAGCTCCAGAAGGTATGAACCAGCACCTAATATTTAAAATTCAAAATCCATTTATTTTATTGGAAACATGCAAAAATCATGGCTAACGGCATTCCTCTGTTTATCAAACAGCTTAATTTGAGCATCACTATAGCACAGCCTTGTGTTTTCACTAGGACACTAATAACACTGTTGTGATCTTTTACATCTACACTCTTCCTATTACCTACTCGAGACTCTCCATGGAGAAATAAAATCTGTGGTTTGCCACTGTGAAGACAGCAACTC
Source organism: Hipposideros armiger (assembly GCF_001890085.2). Lineage (NCBI taxonomy): Eukaryota > Metazoa > Chordata > Mammalia > Chiroptera > Hipposideridae > Hipposideros > Hipposideros armiger. The sequence continues at coordinate 687,133 of NW_017732143.1, read as the reverse complement.
GATTAAGCCACTACCATAGGCAATGGAAGAAATGTGATAGCAATGGAAGAAATTATATCAAGAGAGGCCTAGCTTTCTCCTGCCTTTTCCATACAAAGTTCTGACAACTAACTTGGCGACACTTTGCAACAATGTTGCTAACCTTTTTTGGTATCAGAGGGATTATTCATTATGAATTTGTGTCACTGGACAAACATTTAACTAAGTTTACTATTTGGAAGTGCTGAAAGGCTGCGTGAAATAGTTAAAAGACCTGAACTTCGCCAACAATTCGTGGCTCTTGCATCGTGACAATGCACCAGCTCACACGGCACTGTCCGTGAGGGAGTTTTTAGCCAGTAAACAAATAACTGTATTGGAACACCCTCCTTACTCACCTGATCTGGCCCCCAGTGACTTCTTTCTTTACCCAAAGATAAGGAAGAATTTCTATGACATTCAGGACATCAAGAGTAACATGATGACAGCTCTGATGGTCATTCCAGAAAGAGTTTCAAAATTGCTTTGAAGGGTGGACTAGGCGCAGGCTTTGGTGCATAGCTTCCCAAGGGGAGTACTTTGAAGGTGACTGTAGTGATATTCAGCCATGAGGTATATAGCACTTTCTCTAGGGTGAGTTCTCCACCTTAATTGTCAGACCTTGTAAGTCTTCAGGGCTATAGCGTATCAGAAGACACACAATAGGACGAGACAGTGGGGTCTTTACTGCTTTCACCCTGAGTAAAGGTTGAGTTGGGGAATCTTCATATGAATCTTTCCTTTCCTTATCCTCATGCTTATCACTCACTACCTGCAAGGGTAACATACTTGCCTACTTCCCCACTGGAAGTTTACGTTTAGTGACATATGGGCTGAATGCTGATTTTGAACCTCAAAAATATTCACTATTTACACTAAAAGAAAACTTAAGCTGGAAATAACTGTAAATGCATCTCAACCCTTTCTTTTTGTTGAAAAAAAAGTGAATGTATTTTCTTTCCTTCTCTACTCTCAGATCCTATACAAAATAAATATAGCAAAAATTATAGAAAATATAGAAAAAAATTACTATAAGTCATACTTTTCTTTTTTGTCTGCTAAGAAAATCAGAAGTCTCTGGAGNAGAGAGAGAGAGAGAGAGAGAGAGAGAGAGAGAGATTGATTTGAGATGGAATTCTGATTCATGTAACTGGAAAAGTCCTTACTATTACAGTGAAATGGTGGTCATTTATTTGTTCTTTTGGTTATAATTTTACTACATCATGTGACTTGAGATCAGATGGATGACTTTCATTTTTAAGTTCATTTGGAAGGTCCTAGAATAAGTGGAGAACGTGATATTTTGAGGAAAGAGGCCTTATTTTTACTTGAGCTGGTTTGAAAGTACAATGGAACTAGAAGTACATGCTTCTCTGTACTTTATATTATAGTCTAGGGAATGCAAATGGCTACAACAAAGAGGCCAAAAATTTAGTGGGTAAAATAAGACACTAATTTATTTCTCTAAGTGTAAAGTATGTAAATATTTCTTTTTTCTCTTAAAAAGAGACTAATGACCAAATACATATATTGATGACATCAAAAACATATAGGTAATTATGAAAAAAAAATTCAAATATATTTAAAATTTTAGAAGAAACATACAAATTCCTAGAAAAGTACCACTTAAAACTGACTCAACAAATATACCTACCTAAATTCCTTATGACCAAAAATACATTCATTTATATTATGATTCAAGTAATTATAGAAATCAATTATTCAGATAATTGTATCATAATAAAAATCATCCCAGAAAGAAAACTGAAGCCTTGGATGTCTTTACTAGAAACTTTTATTAAAATCTCAAGTAAAAACAATTATAACCTTATATAAATTATTCTAGAGAATTGAAAAAGAAAATATGTACATTTACTATTAAAAATGAACAAGGACATAATTAAAAAATAAAAGTTATAGGCTTATCTCATCTATAAACACAGATGAGAAGGTATTTAGCAAGTTTGCA
>NW_017732143.1:676695-683175 GCF_001890085.2 Hipposideros armiger | reverse complement strand
ATATATATATATATATATATATATATATATATATATATATATATATATTAGAATAGCGGCATGATAGAATACAATTCATCAGAGAGACTGGCACAAATAGCCATGTTTTCTATCATTCTGCTTCTGAAAAAGATGGGATTATACTTATAAAGCACCTTCAGTTATTTTAAAGAAGTATTATATATGTCTGCTAGGATTTCAAATCTAGGAACTACTGAAAATTCTCAAAATCAGAAATAATACTGAAAAGTAACCACAGGTAGGAGCATGTGCTGAAGATAGCATACTGCTTAGTGGTTAATATCAGTCTGTTAGGTTCAGTCTTATTTTGAATAAATAAATTTTCATGAAAATTCAGCATTAGAGGGATAATATAATTTCTAAAAAATAATTAAATAATAAATTGTTCATAACCTCATGCTAGAAGGCAAGTGGGGATCAGAACATCTCACAACTGTGAACATATTATCAGAAGGTACTGTATTAATCTAGTCATTGCATTTTTTTAAATTTTCCTAAAAATTTATCAGTTCATTACTACATGTTCATCTCTTTGTGTCGTAGGGTCAAAAGGTCCATATTCCCCACCTCACCCCACCCCCATTTCCCTTGCCTATCTGTAACCTCAGAGATGTAGTCTTCATCACTGGTTTGGGTCTAGTAGAAATGCTTGGGGTCACTGATTTTCTTTTTAAAGAATAATTCCTGAGATATAAAGTTGTAACAATCCATTACAAACATATAAATCTCATTTTCAAGGTTTTAAAGCAATGAAACTTACGTATTCTAAAACTGTATTAGCTTAACTGCTAATACATATCTTCTTAGGAACAACCTTCCAAAAAAGGCAACCATAGTCAAATCTATAGCAGACACATGGTAAATGATTTTTCCAAACTGGATCTTTTCTCTCGTCTTGCTCATATTGCCCTTACTTCACTTATGTAATGCCCAAGTTTAACAGCAAACAAGGAAGTCCACTTGCCTAAGCTAAGTGTCCTGCAATGGTCCCTATGCCTCACCCCAAAATTCCTCAAAAAAAAAAATTACATGCAGCTAATGTGTAAAACAACAGCACTAACTTTTGAAAGGATAATAAATGTAAATAATTTTATCTGAATATTTGAAGGCAAGAATGCTCATAGGAAGAAATCTGGAAGTAGTTTAAATTAGAGCAAGGCTATTTCATTTATTTTTAATTGGTGATATTCTTTGAAATAAATGAAATTGTAACTTTAAAGTCTGAAATTGCATTGAAGGAGAGACATTAAGGAATATGAAAAAAAATCATACTTGAGTACATATTTCAACTCTTAACCTCTTAGCTTGTCATTGAGTATGTTAATGTTCTTAAATCTCATAATCTTCAACAATAAAACCATCATAGTTATATATGTATTAATAACTTTCATGAGATAATTGAAATGTCATATATAAAATTTTGGTAAAGAATAAATTCTCCATGTAGCCAGATACCTAACTAATAAGAAGCATGACCAACGTTGAAATAATTGGGGATGTGCTTTATTTAAAGCAGTAACAGAGTAAAAACAATTTCAAAGCCAACCCTCTTTTATCCATACTTATTGAATAGCTAAGGCCCAACATAAACAAATGTCCTAAGAAGATGAAAATGAGCAAATTAAGAATGGCCCCCAAGTTAACCTGGGAAAATCATCATATAAGAAATACACAACAATCTGAGAGTGATAGAATTGCTCCCAACAAGGGAGACTTGAGTGTAACTTAAATATATTACCATCTCTAAAAAAAAAAAAAAAAAAAGTATCAATCAGAAAAAGGGTTTGGCTGGTTCAAGATACAAAGGAAAAAAGAATTACAATGAGAAGTACTGCTAGCAACATTTTCTGTTGTTTGTNTTCCCCTTCCCCGATTCTCCAGTGTTGTTCCCCTCCCCCAGTTCCCCAATAAAATCTTAAAAAAAAAAGTTGGCAGAGGACATGAAGAGACTTTTCTCTAAAGAGGACATACAGATGGTCAACAGACATATGAAAAAATGTTCAGCATCACTAATCATTAGAAAAATGCAAATAAAAACCACAATGAGATATCACCTCACCCCAGTAAGAATGGTGATTATCAATAAATCAACAAACAACAAGTGTTGATGAGGATGTAGAAAAAAGGGAACCCTCGTGCACTGTTGGTGGGATTGCAGATTAGTGCAGCCATTATGGAAAACAGTATTGAGGTTCCTCAAAAAATTGAAAATGAAACTATTATACCTTATGACCCAGCAATTCTACTCCTGGGTATCTATCCACAGAAATCAAAAACACTAATTCAAAAAAACATATGCACCCCTATGTTTATTGCAGCACTATTCACAATAGCCAAGGTACAGAAACAACTGTGAGGTCCATCAATAGACGAAGGGATAAAGAAACCATGGTACATTTATATAATGGAGTATTACACGGCTATAAAGAAGAATAAAATCTTACCATTTGCAATGACATGGATGGACCTAGAGAATATTATGCTAAGTGAAATAAGTCAGACGGGGAAAGACAAATACCTTATGATCTCACTTATATATGGAATCTAAAGAACAGGATAAATGAACAAACTAAACAGAAATAGACACAGAGATATAGGAAAAACTGATGGTTGCTAGATAGGAGGGAGGCTGGGGCATGGGGAAAAGGTGAAGGGATTAGTAAATACAAATTAGTAATCACAATACAGCCACAGGGATATGAAATATAATTTGGTAATATAATCAATAGTGTTGTAAAGATTATATAGGTTGCCAGATGGGCCCTGGACTTATTAGGGAGAACGCCTCATAGGCTGTGTAGATGTGGAATACAGCATAGAGAATAGTCAATGGAATTGTAGCAGCTATATTCAATATCAGAGGAATAGCAGATGGGGGGCTTGTCACTTTGTGAGGGGTGTAAATGCCTAACTATTACATTGTTTTGTACACCTGAAACTAAAAAAAAATAAACAATTTTTTAAAAACTACTTACAATAAATATTTACTTTTTTGCTTATAAAAAAAGAATTATATTCATTTAAGATATTTAATCATAGCTACACTAAAGATGATTGTCTGTCATATGGGATACCTGTAAAAGAAAGCTTTATTGATACAATGAGAAAATAATACCTTTTCCCAAAAATTATAGAGAAAACAGACAAATTGATATACATTCTCGGTAGCTATAGTTTCACGTTGAAACCACTGTTTTCAGAATTATTAAAGATGTACCTTATGATCGTACTATGCACTGACAACATAATAAATGTAATAAAATAGTGCTATGAAGCTATTAGCCTTGAAGAATGTCCCTTGAAGCTTGCACTCCACAGAGGAGCGGAGTCGTACCCCTTACCCACCAAAGATGAGTGCGAGACTTCTAATCCTTTAGAGATGGTGTAGAAAATGTACTATTCGGCCACACTCTATGCGAATTCTTAGAGCAATTCTTCAGTATTTTATCAGGAGACTAAAGCCATAATTCAATTAAAATCCATGACTTTATGCTATTTAGGACTACACTCAAGGAAATTGTTGGGTTTTGTGCCTGTGTATATGTGTATGTGTTTATGTGTATGTATCGTGATTACAATGCTAAAAAATATTTGACAGTACTGGGAAATTAAAATTTAAAAGATATCTACATGTATAAATCATTGCAAATGTTTGTGAATGATCAGATAGACTCTGCAGTGTGAAGTGAAAAACAAATGGTTTATTTGAAACATAAATATCAACAAAATTCTGAAGAAAACCACAATAAAGTGGGGTTTTTTTGTTTGGTTGGTTTTGTTTTGTTTTTGTTTTCTAATCTCAAAAGGTTCAAGGTCTTCCACATTTGGATCTCATCATAGTAAGTCCTCACTTAACATCATCAACAGGTTCTGGACTTTACCTGAAGCAATGTATAAAGAGACGAATTTTGCCATAGGCTAATTAATATAAACAAGACATAAGTTCCTATGGCATCTCATCAACATTCTAACAAAACAATGTTGAATGACACCTAATTAAAAGAGGACCCGCTGTGTTCACAAAACTCCATCCTACACAGGACAACAGTAGGAGCCAGGAAGCCAGGGTTCTTCTAATAGCCATTTTACTATTACTCCACTTGGTCACTTAAAATAAATCAACTCACCTATCTAAATCTTAGCTACCTCCTCCTTAAAATCAGCAAATAGATGAGATGATCTCTATAGTTGCCTCTAGCTCTAAAAGTCTATGACTCTGATTACATTCTGGCTTGAGACCAAACATCTTTAGAGCAAGATAAGAAGCTACCACTTAATGATGCTGTGACCCTTATAAATAATAACCCCACAAACTTAAGAGGGTCAAAAGCTTGAAGGCAGCAGAACGGGAGGCTTACTCTTCCGCACAGAGCTACAGGGTTCATTTCCTCACTTCATTCAGGGCTCTGTTGAAATAGCTCCTTGTCAAAAAGGCCTTTCCTGAACAACCCATGTGACCACTCACCCATCCTTCTTTGAACACGGCCATTTACAATCCTTCTTCCTAGCACCTCTTGCCACCAGATAGTTCACATTTTTAATATTTTGGATGTTTATAATACCCTACTAGTATGAACTCCATAAGAGCAATCTTGTTTTGTCTTGTTTTCATTCATGGAAGTGCTTGCAGTGGAATGGTGCCTAGCACCAGTATGCTAGGGGCTCAATGAAAGCTTGTGGATCAAATGACTGATGCATTCAACAAGCAGATCCATATGGCTGGATCACAGAAGTGCGCAGACACTGTGTAGAGAACGAGGAGCCTAGAAAAGTAAGCTGGCACATGGTCCTGGAAGGGTTAGAATAACATTCTAGGCAGGGTTGTTTGGTAGAGCTTTCTGTGATGATGGAAATAGCCTAGATCGGTGCTGTCCAATTCGAAGTCACTACCCACATGTGAAATGAGGCTGTGATTGAGAAACGCAGTTTCTTTTGTTTACTTTTAATTCAGTTTACATTGAAATTAAAGAGCCATATGAGGCTAGTGCCTACTGTACTGTGCTGTGCAGTTTCTAAGGAATTTGAAAGGTACTCCAAAAACAAGAAGTCATGGAAGGTTTTGTAGCAGGGAAACTAATGGGGTAAGAACTATCTTTTTGAAAGATGATACTGAAAGTACTCTTTAGAATGAATTGGAGTAGAGAAAAACGAGGAAGCAAAATGGCCAGTTAGAAACTTGCGAAATTTTGGATATTAGGAGCTGAGGACCTGAATTAGGGCAGTGACAGTGTGAATGGAAGAAGAAATGTTTGGGAAACACAGAGGCAAAATAAACAGGATTTTGATGTTTTTAACTATGACCCCATGTTTGCTGATGTAGATGATTAGATAGATAACAATACCACTAACGAAAAATCCCAGGTGGTAGAGAAAAGCCACACTAGTGTCAAGAGACAGTCACTTATAAAAATTCAGCTTATCTCGAATACTTTTTAAATCCAGATGCCTAAATCTCCATTATCCAAAAAAAAATGCATATATTTAAAAAAAGAAAAAAGATAAATCCCTGCTTGCTTTTCTAGTTGGTCCAAAAACAAGTCCAAAGAAAGTTTGTATCAAATTTAAAGCTGACATTACATTGAGACTATTTTCACAACAGATACACATGCATGTGTGTTTGTGTGTATGCATATATACGTGTGTCTCTATGTGTGAGTCTGTAAGCATATACAATCTGAAAAACAATTTAAGACTTCAGGTGTTTTAAATGAATCCACTTTGTGCCTCATTCCTGTACAAAGCCACCTGGAACAAGCAGACACATTTTTCTTTTAAATGATTACATTTTTATTTTAAGTTCACCTCTAAACAATGTAACCCTTTCTATCACAACACAAGGAAGACTTCTCCCATACTGGCAACTGTTTTTATATGGTTGGCAGGTTTCAATGGGTCTGAACATGAATAAAAGTCGCTACTCCACTGGATGAAAAGCTCACGAACTTCCGCTTTTAAAGATGAAGTAGGAAATAACTGTCAGATGTAAGAAAGCCAAAGAGTGATTTAATATTTCATCAACAAAGAAGCCTTGACCCTTATTTGCACCACTGAAATCTTAATATAACAATGTCATATAATGGGACAGTCAGAATTTAGAAGCAAATAAAAGTCCTTGGCAGACTAAGGACTTTCGCCATCTGTTTCTCAAAGCAGAAGGAAACATACTCTGTTCAGGCTCTGTAATAAGCATATTAAAGTCAGAGGTGTATCTATATACCCTAAGATAAGTAAAAATGAAAAGAAATTCTTTCAGGACTCATGTTCTGAATAAAACTGTCTATATTTTAAGAAATTCCACTCCCTATGGACTTCTACTGATTACAACAGCAGGAGATGGAGCCAACAAAACGCAAAATAAATTGAAAAGCATGATTTTAAGGGAAACTCCAACACCCAGTAGAATGATAATATAGATTTACACAGATTTCAATGTATATCAACTAATAGGCTATATATATA
>NW_017732143.1:667526-672230 GCF_001890085.2 Hipposideros armiger | reverse complement strand
TGCTATATCATAATATCATATCAAAGACACTGAAAAAATTACTGCTTTGAACATTTTCAACTATTTTAAAAACTTTGAAAATGGCTTCACTCCTAAATATGTATACTTTTCCAATCTAATTTTTATAGTGTTCATTTAACACACTCTTTTTATTTACCATGCCCAAAATTTTCACATTAGACTCAAATTTTCAGAAATTCTAAATTAATCAAGTCTGAATTAATGAGTGATAGACATTATCATACATTTTGCTAGACAGCAAAATCCCAAATGCTGGGGTAAATTCTGCCTTTGAATCAACCTCAACTGAAAAGCAGCAAAACTAAAAACAATCACCATAAAAGTCCAATATTTTACAACATAAAAAATATCACTTAAGAAAATAAGAAAAACAGTCTTCATTATCTATCTGATGTTGAGGTTGGGAATATATAAACAAAATGTTCCCTCATTCCATTACTTGTACATTATCAGGAGACTCCAATTCCTCAATTTAAATCCCCCCGTTATGTGTTAATATTAAGAAGAGTTACCCTGTATTTTTACTAAAGTGAGGCGGAAAGGAAAACATTTCTGGGGCTGGCCTGGTGTAATGCATTTGTAAAGGTGAACCTTAAAGAGCAATCAAACGGGGCATAGGAAATCAAGTGAGCTTCAGGATTTAACTATAACCAGGGAATAAAAGGTTATTCATTTTCAGAAAATCACAACAGTATCTGAGGAGTCTAATTAATGAATAAAATTCTTGTTTCTTTTACAATAGACCTTTAAACTACTTCTCCTCAGCAGTCTCGAAATGATTTCACTAGGAGGTACTGGAGTTACTGAGCTGAAATGGCAGCTGCTGTTTTTCTCAGTTTCCTTTATTCCATAAACGGATTGGTAGATTACACTTGCCTTCAAAACACTTCTCCACTGGCAGCTCCCCTCTGCTTTGTTTCTCCCCAAAACGCTTAATCTAATTTGGAGTATTCAAAGGAGAAAGAATCAGGTTCTTTTACTAAAAGTAATTAAAAGCATAATGCCTTGTGTTCACTTGCTTCTAAATAAGGACTGCCCTTTCAAATAAATATTAAGCTGAAACAGATAAAGTTCACCTTAGTAAATACTACAATTACCTGGGGAAAGAAGGATCTATATGTAAGTCAACCTCTCCATGCCTGTGGGTTAGCAATATCCACAGGAAAGGGAGATTAAGCAGCTCTCAAACTGCATTTCGAATTGTTCAATAGATGTCAACATATTAAATCCCTTACTCTTAAAGATCAATTTGATTATGTTCATATTTGAATACTTCTTTGTCATAAAAATATATTCAGAGCCTTCCTGGTAATAAAACAGAATTGATATTGACCCTAGATCTGACTGTAGATTTAGCACCTTCAACAAAATATTACCTAGACAAAAGTATAGAGCTTGGAAATTTCTAGTGCGTCACTTTAGAATGAACAAAGCTAAATCAAATGACCTGGAAGAAATGTAAAATGGTGAAAAATCCTCTCATTCAATCAACTAAGGATAAGCTCCCTCAGACTTTTCACAACTAAAGATTCTTCTGAGGCTACAAGTAGGCTAATTAAATATTGGGCTGTCGGAAAAGTCATGATGCATTTTTACAATGAAAAACATAGAAAAAATACGTCATGATTTTTCCGACAACCCAACAGGTACTTTTGTGCTTCTTAATTACTCTAATTTTGCCCAGAAAGATTTGACATGAACTTTAACAATCGTTCTATAGAAGCTAAGATATAAAATTAAAGAAACGAAAACACNGAAAATCATCATATAAGAAATACACAACAATCTGAGAGTGATAGAATTGCTCCCAACAAGGGAGACTTGAGTGTAACTTAAATATATTACCATCTAAAAAAAAAAAAAAAAAAAGAGTATCAATCAGAAAAAGGGTTTGGCTGGTTCAAGATACAAAGGAAAAAAGAATTACAATGAGAAGTACTGCTAGCAACATTTTCTGTTGTTTGTTAAAGCACAAATTGTAAAGAAAAAGACTGATAAAATTGGCTACATTAAAAAACAAACTTCTGCTCATCAAATCATAGGATAAAAAGAGAGCAAACACAATCAGTGCATGATTGAAAACACACTACCTGTAGTGTGTAATAAAAAATGGACTCCTTTTCAGAATTATACCATAAGAAAAAACACAAGTAATAAGAAAAGATAATTAAATAGAAAATGAAAAAAAGAGTTGAACTAGCAGTTAACAGAAGTACAAATCCAATAAACTTATGAAACTATTCAATTTCATTGGTAATTAGAGATATTTAAGTGAAAACTACCATGGAATTTGACTGCACACCTATGAAATGATCAGATAACTAAAATTTCAGCCAACACCATGTGCTATTACATATGTGAGGGCAATGGGAACTCATAAGCTTCTGACTGGAAGTACATTGCTACAATCACTTTGAAAAACTGTCATCATCTAGCAAGCATATATCTCACATAAAACTGCAGTTATACTAGCATAAACATACAAAAAATACTAACTTTTTAATAGCCAACCAAAAAGAATATCACACATGCAAAAGTAAAATATATAACTAAGTTGTAAAGAAATTAACTACAGCCACCCTCAATGAAATATATTCTTATAAATATATTAATTAAAAGCATAACAAAATAAAATATATAATCATGTTTAATTTATATGAAATTCAAAAATATGTCAAGTTGTATTCTTAACCTATATGAGTAGCAAATTTTAAAGAAAAGCAACAAAGTGATTCCCATAAAGTCAGGATAATTCTGGTGACTAGAAATAAGGAGATAATCATGAAAAAACAAACAAAAACAAAAAACTGCCTTGTCAGAGTGCTAGGGGTGTTCAATATCTTGATATGGGTGATGGCTACTCAGGTGATCACTTTATAATTATTAACACTATTGTACATTATGTATTCAGTTGTCGGAAAAATCATGACGCATTTTTGCAACAGATGGCACTAGTTCATTTTCAAAAGTACTAGAGTCATTCGCATCTATGTTATTGCTATGTCATTTGACAGCTGACAATTCTAGCTTCATTCTAAAAAAGAACTGAGCGATCTGGTTGGGTTTTGGAGATTTTACAAGTTGAAGATGAAAGACCAAACTGTCAATTTTCGCTATATTTTGATCTCAATGACACTTCTTGGTCAGGGAGGCCCTTCAAGGTTGATGACAACAAAATAAAGGCATTGATCAAGTGAAACCCATGTTATATGACACGAGAGATTACAGAAACATTGAACATCCATCATTCAAGCGTTCACAATCACCTGAAGAAGCTGGGATACGTAAGCAAGCTCAATATTTGGGTTCCTCATCAACTCAAAGAAGTTCATTTGATGGCACATATAAACACCTGCAATATGCTCATTAAATGTGAGGAAAATGATCCTTTTTTGAAGAGAATGATAAATGGTGATGGGAAGTGGATTGTTGACAACAATGTGGTGTGCAAACAGTCTTGGTCCCAACGTGATGATTCGCCTCAAACGACATCAAAAGCAGACATTCATTACAGGAAGGTTATGCTCTCAGTTGGTGGGATTTTAAAGGTGTCTTGTTTTTCGAGCTCCTACCAAGGAACCAAACAATAAATTCAAATGTGTACTGTCGGCAATTGCACAGTTTGAACAAATCCATCATCCAGAAACGTCCAGAGTTTGTTAATTGTAAAGGAGTTGTGTTCCATCGTGGCTATGTGAGACCACACATAAGTTTGATCACCTGTCAAAAATTATTGGAGCTTGGATGGGGTGTGTTGCCACACCCACCATCCTCGCCTGACCTTGCGCTGTCAGACTTCCACTTGTTTGTCTCTCTTCAAAACTCCTTGCATGGTATAATGTTCAATTCAGATAAGGCTGTAAATCAGCACCTTGTTCAGTTTTTCGCAAATAAAGACAGATCCTTTTATGAATGAAGAATTATGAAGCTCCCTGAAAGATGGCAAAAGATTATCGAACAAAATGGGCAATAGATCATTGATTGATCTTTGTTCTTTATATAAATAAATGACCTTTGAAAAACAGACAAAATACGACATGACTTTTCCGACCCCTATATTATGTATTTTCTGTACTTCATATATTTCACAATTTTAACATTTTTTAAAATTTGTTTATGCCTACTGTTGTGGGTTGAATAGAGCCCTCCCAAAAGATATATCCTTCCAGAACCTCAGACTGTGATCTCATTTGGCATAAACGTTTTTAAAAATGTAATTAAGATAAGACCTTTAGACATCATCCTAGATTAATGTGGGTCTTAAGTCCAATGACAAGGTTCATACAACAGACAGAAAAGGAGAAGAGACACGGAGACACAGGGAAGGAGGCCATGAGGAGACGGAGGTGGTGACTGGAGTGATGCTGGCATACCTCAAGGAAAACTGTGAGCTACTGGAAGCTGGAATAGGCAAAGAAGGATTCTACCCGAGAGCCTCTGGAGGGAGCTAACACCTTAATTTTGGACATCTGGCCACACCAACAGTGAGAAAACAAATTTCTGTTGTTCTACGCCACCAAACTTGTGGTAATTTGTTAGAGCAGCAACAGGAAACTAACATACAAGTTCTACAGACAGTATTGTGTACTGAGTATCTGACATTTGGGTTGTGGAATTGGCCTTTGTTTCAATTCCAACTCAACCCTTTATAAGCCTTGAACAATACATGATACTTTTTTTTTT
>NW_017732143.1:663781-665716 GCF_001890085.2 Hipposideros armiger | reverse complement strand
AGAAAGATTTGACATGAACTTTAACAATCGTTCTATAGAAGCTAAGATATAAAATTAAAGAAACGAAAACACAGTTTCAACTTTATGTGATAAAATTAAGTTAGAAACAAGACATCCCCAGGTAAGTATGTATAAGGTAATTCCATATACATTGTACTAAGGTAGAGAGAGCTCAGTGTATGTAGGTGGAAGCATGATTTAATCATTCAGGATTATAAATATATTTGTTCATTGTATTGTAAATATATAAAGTATAGGAAATTCTTTATAGAAACAAGAAGGTTTGCAGCAAATCAGGCATAGTAAATAAGCTAAATATATAGAGTGATTAAAAATAGATTAAATACAATCTGTAATGGTGTCATTTATCCATCAAAGTCTAAAAATAAAATAAGTCATGCAAAATAATATTTACAGAAGAACTTCAAAAATAACTAATCAAGAACTTCACAAACTTCTTAAATATATAAATGTGAAGAGTTACCGTTAATGCAATTTATTAACTTTGTATAAATGCGATTGCTGTGTTGAAGTAATTGAAATGTATTAAAAATGTCTCTACCTTATTAAAAGACAGACAGGCAACATTTAACCCTTTCTCTTTGTCATCATTATGAATATCACATACACAGTGCTTCACTGAATCCATCCAGCTACATTTCTCTACTTCCAAACCTAGTGATACCTCTACCTACATCCTTACTATCATCCATGTCTTCTTTCCTAATCTTTGCACAGCTGTAACCTAAGGAGAACTGCATTGTGGTTCCCACATTGGTGCTGAGACTAGACACATCCCCTTACCACCTTACACATGAAAACTTTTTATTCAGAAAAAGTTTCTTTATCTACCTAGCACAATGCCCCAAACACAGAGGAACTCATTTCATATTTTTTATCAAGTGAGTAAATAAATGTGTGAAGTAAGTAAGCAAATAAATAAGCTTGGTAGATGGGCATGCTGGTAAAATAAAGCAATGAAATTGTAGCAGGAGAAAATCTTCCAGAGAACAAGTGTAAGCATTTTGTAATCACAGATTTTGCAGAGAAGACCTGGCTTAGGTTCTGAGAAAACTGCTTGTCTAATTATATAAAGCAATGAGTTGAGAAAAAAACATATAAAGTGCATATAAAGCTGCACGTGCATACTATTGGCAGATAGCACATGCTAGAGGTGTCCATCATAATGGCATTGAACATGTTTAAGCATTTTCATTCCAACTTGAATACAAGTCAGATTCAGCAAAGGCCGATGGAGGCAGGCTCTTAAGGCAGTCAGATCAGACAAAGTACTGCGACATCAGTTTCTATGTAAAACTTACTTGTTCGGCTGACAGTAACTCCATTTTGTCTTGGATTTTTACTTTCTTTGTTTTTATTATCATTCAGCTATTCCCCATGAAAGATAAGGATTTTGTTAAGGCAACCAAGAAATTCCTCGAAGTCTCCTACGGAAGACTCCACTTCCTAAACCAAAATGCCACCTCCCCTGACACATTAAATACTATCTTATGTTTCTGCCAAACAACAACAAAAAAAGGCAACTATCAAAAAAATGGAAAGCTACTCTATATCCAGACATCCCTTTACTTTAAACACATCCTTGCCATTAGAATGGCAGGGTTACTTTAGTGGTTCTTCCACTAATTTAGTGTTTGGGGCAAATTGCCTAGTGGGAAAACATTCAATTTAGTGGCTAATGAGGAATCTACTTTAAAGCAACTCCTAAAGGAAAACTTAAAAAAGAAAAGCTAAAGTTGTGTTTGTTTTCTCTTCCCATGGCAAAACAACCACAGTCACTTACTACCGTAATAACAGACTCTACTTCATGTCCGAGTTTCAAAGGGAAAAAAGTACTTAATTTTCAATAAAGAGATGCTCTTAACCTGTTCTACTTTTCCTATTCTCCATAGCACTTATCACCTTCTAACATAT